>NC_056742.1:400854709-400914709 GCF_019279795.1 Protopterus annectens | reverse complement strand
TTCAACCGAAAAGCTCCTCCTCTACCTGTAATACACTGCTCACACTGATTTCATTGCCTCTTTTGCATCCAGACATAGTCAATTTTAGGATCTGATGTTATCCATTTCATTATTCCTCACAGAAAGATCCTTTTTTTCTCCCTCTAAGGCTTCCTATTTCAAATCTAAAAGGAAGACCCTTCTTTGCCTCCAGTGATCTCTAAAAAGCCCATACTGTGATCCCACATCCCCGGTTCCGGCCCCAGCCCAGGCTATCTCGGATCTGAGATCTTCAAATCCAAGGTCTTTGGATTCTTGCACTGGTTCCAAGGCCTCTTCGGATCCGAGGCTCTCAGATCTGGTCAAGGCTAAGCCTGCTTTGGATCCAACTGATTTGACTGATCTGATCACTTCCTTTGTAAGGCTGTCAGATCCTCCTGTAGTCATAAAAGACGTTCCTTCGCCTAGTTCTTCTAGACAGTTGTTGCATTCAGCTTCTAGGCCATGGAGCGGAACTCCGGATCATAACCGCAGATCCTCAGGGTCTCTGGCCAAGTCCATCCACTCCTCCACTTTGTTACCTTCCGATATGGAGAGGATGATGAAGAGCTTTCTCAAAGCTCAGATTAAGCTGGGTCTCCTGGCGTCCCCAGCCTTTCCAGTTAGGGGAGTCTCTTCAATTCCTTCTTTCCATTCTCATCTTCCAACCCAAGGGGCTTTGGAATCTCGGGACCTCGATAACTGTGGTCAAATCCCCATGGGGTCTTGCATTACCTTTTTCTTGATCCTGTCAGGGTCCCTGGTCTGCTCCCTTTCCCCGCCATCGGATCAGAGTGGGCCCAATGCCAGAGTGGTTGGCTCAGGTTTCACAGGAATGTAGTCAGGTCTGGGCATTATGGTCCAGTCTCTTCCCCTGGGGGCTTCGGCTTTTTATAGCTCCTGGCTGGTGTCATCCAGGAGGCATAGTGCTGTATCAGGGCTCAAACCTCCCCGACCGGGGGACTTCGCCCACTGGGAGTGGGGACAGGACTGCTTCCTGCCCATTGGCCTTTCGGGTGGTCCCCGTTTCTGAAGGTGTGCCGGACAGGCCCATTTCTTCCTGGGTGGCCCCTGCCAACGAGTTGGTAGATCTTACTGCTAGCAGGTCATGAAAGGAGCTGAATACTGTGGAGCCAGTTCCCAAGTGAGCCAATAAATTTCGTAGGTCCCCTGTGGACTGCCTCTTTTGGAGCAAAGGAGTTCCGAGTGATGCCATCGTGTAGCTGCTGCTGACACCAAGTAGTAGTTGGCAGAGCAGAGCTCCACTATGCTGTGATGCCCCTGCACTGGCTCGGTAAAAAAGGAGCCTTAATCCTCACCACTAGCACCAGTGAGGGACATGCACATTGGGAGGATGACAAGTCTACACACAATAATGTAGAATTTCCCTTAAGATCACACAGAAATCACAGTCAGTCTGGGGCAGGTTTCTCCTCCTTGCTCCAGATCCCCAATAAGACTCCCCACTCGCAGTGCTATAGAGTTGAGTCCTTAGCCAGGGTTCCAAGCCAAGTCCTCCTAGCACTCTCTGTATCCAACCAGTGCTTTGTGTCCTTGCCCAAGTAGCACACGCACACCTCTCTGTCTCTCTGTCTCTCTGTCTCTCTGTCTCTCTGTCTCTCTGTCTCTCTGTCACTCTGTCACTCTGTCACTCTGTCACTCTGTCACTCTGTCACTCTGTCACTCTGTCACTCTGTCACTCTGTCTCTCACACACACTCACACACTTTTGAGATTTGATTTGTACACAAACACACACCTGGGAAAGATTGGCGCAGGTTTTTAGCTATGCCCCCTTCTACCCAGACCATAAGTTAGTTAGCACTGCCACCAGAACCCCTTATCAGCTACTTTAAAGCCCTTCCCAAAGGGTGACCAATCTTACTGTGTAATGTTACTATTATCCAAATGGTAAGTGTGATCATGACTTGCAAGGCTATTTAAGAGTGGCCTTTACAGTGTCACCAAATATAAATGCAAGTACCCCTAAGAGCTTAAATATCTCTAAACAAACCAGCCACAATTAAGATTTAATATATTTAATAATAAGTAATAAAAGCACAAGACAATACTCAATAATATCTCAACATGGTGACTGTAGAGTTCAGAAACACAGGAAATATTTCAAATCAACATTACAGGACACACTCAAATAAATACAGAAAACATTTAAACTAATCTTACTATATTCCTGTTTAGCTCTAAAAGAAATATTGTGCCTAAATCTTACTTATAAAGCAAGGCAAATACAGATGAGAAGTGCTGAATGGATATTTTCAGGTCCAAAGACAACATACAAAATGCACAATCTCTGTGAGTTTCTAAATTAATATCAAAACATTACTGCTGGGTCAGCTGGATGACATCACTCTTGGTCACCTGCCTGCAGTTAGAAGGCTAAACAGTTATCAACAGAATTTAACATTTCTCTGGGAAAAATACTTACTTCTCAGAAAGTCGTAAAACAATTAACACATTTGGAACCTAGTAACTGTTTCTGTTTCCAGACAATAGAAAAACCTCTAGTTTAGACATTGTGTCTGCTTGCTGCACTGAAATTAACTTTTTTATAGCATATCGTAAATCACTTTTTTTCCTGAAGTTTTGCAAGTTAACTCTTTATGTTCCAACTTCTGCTGTGAATAATGTTTATGTAAATTTATGTTCTTTTCCAGTACGGTACACTATGGGTACCTTCTTGAAGCTTAGTACATAACATACAGTTCAACACACACTTCTGTACTAGTAGTCTAATATCCACATAACGTGTAGTTCTCTTAGATGTGTAAGACAAGCCTATGGATCATCTTAATATTCACAAATGACATATGATTATTTACAAAATTCCAGATAGCTGCTGACAGTGTCACATTTCTATATAAATCGTGTTAATATTTTCAAGTGACACATAATTATTTACAAAATTCCAGCTAACTGAGCTGGCAGCATTTTGGTTTGTTACATGTGCATCCCCTGAACAGGAAGTCCCGGGTGATAGACTGGCATGGGAAGCGTGTGTACACCTCTGCTACCTTTGGACTGAGGGCAGTTCATTACTTTGCACAATTTACTTGCCTCCAAAGGGACTTGGTCAAAGAAATTACCACTTCCCTTACAGAGTTATTGCCGGTGGAGGACCTCAAGAAGATGTCCTCGCAAGCTTTCTACTGTGACGTCCCTTGCAATTGTCTTGATGAGGTTAATTTCCATTGTGGTGGAAGGTACCTCTTGAGCGCCATGTACCAGTATTGCTATAAAGTGGCATGCCTGGCTGCGACTATGTGGGTTTGTGGAACCCTTCAAAGCGTCTTTTGCCAGTGCTCCCTATGAGTCCACCCTTTTCAGATTCTCCATGAAGGACACTTTGACCATAGTGACTAGGACGGAAAGACTCTGTTGGCAGTCGGGATCAAGCTTTCCACTCCTCAGAGGTAATTTTCCAAGACCCAACGAGGAATTAGGATTATGTGGTTTGGAAGTCGGTCTTCTTTCCAGGATGCTCCTGATGACTCCTTTTCCAGAGGCAGGGTGAGGGGCTTCAATGGCCTACACCGCCCTAGTGTCAGGGGGGACTAGAAAATCGAGGCTCCAGCGGACCCTTTCTTTGAGCAGCCCTTTCAACGCTGCCCAACTGCTCTGCCCTGGAGGCAGTCGGGGGTCGTATTTCCCTTCACCTACTAGCCTGGGCAAACATTACCTCTGATCAGTGGGTGTTAAACATCATTTCCAGGGGTTATTTCATTCTCTTTTTAGAACCCCCACCTATACGAAGATATCTCCCTGACGTTCCACTCCTTCAGAGGGAATTGGCTTTCAAGGAAGTTAAACAACTTCTTCAAAAAAGAGCCATCCAAGAGGTCCCAGCAGGGCAAAGAGAACCTGAAACTTACTCCCGCTTCTTTTTAGTGGCAAAAAAGATGGGGAACTTGCATTCTATTTTGGACCTCAGTGAGTTGAATCTCTCGGTCAAGAAGTCCAAGTTCCAAATGGTCACTGTTCAGTCCATTCTCCCTCTTTTACGCAAGGATGACTGGATGTACTCCGTGGATCTCCAGGATGCTTACGGTCACATAAAGATAGACGGGGCTCCAGGAGTCATCTTTTCCAAGTAGGGGCCAATCATTATCAGATCAGAGCTTACCCTGCGGACTCACCACAGCCCCCTGGGTGTTTACCAAGTGTATGGCAGTGGTAGCAGCTCAACTGCAGCTGCAGGGATTTCAGGTATTTCCATACCTTGATGACTGGCTTCAATTTACTTGCCTTTGACTGTCACAAACCATCCATTATGTCCTTCTCCTATTCAGTCAGTTGGGGATTACTGTCAATCTTTTGAAATTGAATCTGGTCCCCACGCAAAAGTTGGAGTTCATAGGAATCCAGCTGGACTGCATTTCAGAGATTGCAGCATTGCCTCCATGCAGAGTTCACTTGATCCAGGAGCAGGTCATGCAGATCTTAGGTCTAGCACATCCTCCGGTTCACTTGATTCTTCGGACCCTAGGATCCATGGCTGCAGCCATTCAACTTGTTCCGCTAGCAAGGTATTATGTGCAAGTTTTGCAGATGACCCTGGTAGTCCAGTGATCTGATCAGTCTCAACTCATGTCCATAAAACTGACAGCAGTATGCAGATGGCACCTTCTTTTGTGGCTTCATTCTCAGGAGCTCATCCTAGGCATGCCCTTTTCTGTTAGTCTGCCCAAGGCCACAGTGACCCACGGATGCTTTCCTGTTGTTGTGGGTGGGGCATTTCCAGGGGAGGACTGTCCAAGGCACATGGTCCCCTGTAGAGACCAAGTTGCATATAAACGTCCTAGAGATGAGAGCAGTCCTATTAACGTTGAAGGCCTTTCAGGACTGCCTCCTCCTGGGGATGATTATAATTCAGAAGGACAACATGGCAGTAGTCTGGTATGTTAGCAAGCAGGGGAGAACATGCTCATACCTGTTGTGTAGAGAGGCCATGAGAGTGTGGGAATGGGTGATGTCCTGTAGGCGCTTTCTTCTTGCAACACACATACCCTAGGATTCCAACATGTTGGCCAACAAACTCAGCAGAGCCATCTTGAGTTCTCATGAGTGGTCCCTCAATCCCACAGTGGCGAAGCAGAATCTGAAATAGTTTACTTAATTTGGTCTTCAACCTGTGGGTTACGGATCCGTATCGGATCCGAGCCGGCAACTTTTACTAGCATCAGCTCCAAACTCTTCCCCTTATCCATAATACACCTCCACTGCCTTCCATCCCCAGATCTCGTTTGCCACAAATTGCTTCAGCATCGTATCTCTTGAGTTCCAACTAGTCAAGTGGGTAAAACCTTTGTGAGTAGCTTTTTCAAAAATATTTTTGTCAGCTAGTGTTAGTGTAGGTTCCCTTTCTCCTCCCCTCACTTGGTGCGTTGAGTGTTAGTGCTTTCGGATAGTTAGAGTAGTTAGTTCTGTTGTGTAGATTATAGCTCCCCCCCCTTCAATGTGTTTCTGTATAAGAGTGTGGTGATTGGGCGTGTGTGTGTGTGTGTGTGTGTGTGTGTGTGTGTGTGTGTGTGTGTGTGTGTTAGAAAGTAATTGCTGTTTTTTATTAGGCTTTCTTTCTAATAAATAATATGGCTGAAAAGCTTGTTTTCAAGCTTTGCATAGATTGTGGCCTTAAGTTATCTCTAGCGGATGGCCACACTCTGTGTTTGTGCTTGGGTGTGGCCCATCTCAATGTGGACTCCAACATATGTGCGGGCTTCATCCCCCATGCCATAAAAGATAGAATGGCCAAGTTGGCTCTCAAAGGCCTTCTTCCTCCTCCTTCAGACTGTTTCCTTGTCTCCGGCTTCAGTCACAGCGGCTGCTGTGGCCACCTCTCCCTCCGGCTTCTCCTCCCTCCTAGGCTGGGACTCAACCTCTAGTATCAAAGCCTGTGGTAGCAGAGCAGAAAAGAGGGAGAGAGAGAGTCAAAGATGAGGGAAAAGAGAAAGAGGTCCACCAAAACACCATGTATCTGTGACTCCCTTCGGCTCCGATCCAGAGGTTCTCCCCTGAGGCGTAGGAGACACGTTCACCTTCTTGGGCCTTGGTGCCCTGACCTGCCAGGTCAGAGTCCGTGACCTTGTCACAGTCCACCCAGTCCTTGTCTGCCTTTTTATTACAAGAAAATGATGGAACTTTTGAATGATACAGGTACTTATGTTGAACTAAATGAGAGACAAGTACAAGGTATAATTGACAGGATATCTGTATATATTTTTGACTTATTGATTACTAATTATGTATCAGAGGAATTGTTTGACTACTTTCAGATAGAACATCCAACTATACCCATTATTTATGGTCTACCTAAAATTCACAAAGACATCACACAGCCCCCTATGAGACCTATTGTATCCAGTAAAGGATGGGCCACAGAAGCCATCTCAATTTATATTGAACAAAATTTACAAATAGTCCTAAAATCATGTGAGACTATACTAAGGGATACAAAGGCATTTCTGCGACTGTTATATAATAAGACCAGGAATATTAATAGAAATTATGTTTGTGACAATGGATGTCACTTCACTGTTCACAGTGATACCGAATAAATGGGGAATTGAGAAAATACGTGATATTCTGACCTTGAAACAAGAAAATACGTGATATTCTGACCTTGAAACAAGTTTTTCAAAGCACTAAGATTAATTTGATATGTGAGTTGCTTGATATTGTCATAGAAAATAATGTCTTTATATTCCATGACAAGTTTTATCTGCAGAAAGTTGGTGTAGCAATGGGCACGGCTTGTGCTAACAGCTATGCCAACTTAGCATTGGCTGCATGGGAAAAAGATCATGTATTAAGTGCTAGCAATAAATATGCTGGCAAAATTGTATGGTATATACGTTTTGTAGATGACGTCTTCCTGTTATGGGATGGTACTAGTGAAGAGTTGCAAGAGATGGTGGAGTACTTACATAGCACCACTGAATTTTTAAGATTCACTAGTCAACATTCCAGGGACTCTATTGAGTTCCTAGATGTTTTGGTTAAGAAGACCGAACTTACAACAGTGATGTATAGAAAATCTACATGGAGAAATAGTATCTTACATAAGACTAGTATGCATCCAACATTTGTACACAAAAATGTAGTGAAAGGACAATATATGAGAATAAGCTGCTTACATAATACAGATGAAGGCTTTGTGAAGACAATGACTATATTAGAGAAAGACTTCTTAAACAGAGGTTATAGTAAGAAAGACATAAATGAAAGCTCTAAATATACCATTGAAAATAGGAATGGGAGATGTAAACCGCTCTTCTCAAATACTATAGAAGATGTTAAAAGCAAGGAAGGTCATGATTTTAAAGTTAGATTCCCTATAACTTATTCAAGTGACATCAGAAGGTTCTGTAATATTTTTGAGAAGAATTGGAATGTTTTATTGTCGGATCCTGACTTGAGAGAATTGTTAGAAGATAGACCCAGCTTTTCTTTTAGAAATAAGAGGTCCTTAAAAAGGCAACTATGTTACAAATCCAGAAACAATGAAAGAATGATCCTATCTGATGGGCAGGGGACTTTTCCTTGCAGAGATTGTACAGCATGTGACTATTTATATAATAAATCTACATATAAACATCCTACACTAGGATTTATAATTGATATAGATTTTTATGCTGACTGCAGAACACAAAATTTGGTTTATTTCAGCTTCTCCACTGTCTGTCATGCCTTTTATATAGGCAAAACCAATAGGTGTCTAAAGGAACGTATCCTTGAACACCTTAGAGATATAAGAAATAAAAAAGACACAAGTGCTTTAGCAAAACGTGGAAGAAGAAGATAGGAAACATATTTTTAATTTCATGGTTTTAGAAATAATAAATAAAAGTAAGAGGAGGTGATATAAGGAATAAGGTAGAGGAAGCCGAACAAAGATGGATTTTACTAATTCAGGCAGATAGGTCTCCTGGATTGAACAATGCTGTTTCCTTGAAACCTTTTTTAAAATCCAGACCACTAAAACATTAAGTAATATGGATTATTACATAAAATGTGTCTGTTATATGTATATTTTATTTCATCTTATGCAGAATATAAGGCAAATTAATGTACTGATGTATGCAATTTTAATTAGTCTATGTCATAGTTCTATATGTGTTTTCATTGGTTGAACCATATTTTAAATACCAATGTTTTAACTGTTTTATGAGTCTGAAGAAGCGATCAGCTGACTTAGATCGAGGCGCTTACTCTTGTTTAATAAAGTGGTGTGAAACTGCAAGTGAACCGTTTCCTACCTTGACTACTACATCTCAGTTACAACTTTTGGTTTTATAAAGGGCACTACTGTGAAGCTGCAAGTGATTTATTTCCTGACGTGGATTATTCCATTTTTATCTTCAGCTGTGGTCTAACCATTGGTCTTTTCATTTTTTTTCGCTTGAGGTGTATACCAGGCGTTTATCCAGCTTTTGTTTTCTTTCACTTGCCTGACATGGATCTGGATAAAATGAGCCATTTTATCCGTACACAGATCCAGATGGGGGTCTTGCCCGGCCCCCCCTCCCTCAGGAGGGGGAGCTTGCTTCCCTTTTTCCATCCTATATCTCCTTCTCCGATCCGACCTTCGGGTTCAGAGTACTCGGATCTGAGGTTGGCTTTGGTCAGGGGGTCGGCGCCAACAGCTGCCTGGAGCATTTCGGATCCGACCTGCTGAGATCCGAGCAGCTCACCTGAGGCTTCAGGGGATTTGCGTCTAGCCGTACCTGGACGATTGGCTTCTCAATGCTCCCACCAGGTGTCTACTCTCCCAAACCAGGGATTATTTCCTTACTCTTGCCCTGCATTTGGGGATCACAATCAACGCATCCAAATCTCTCCTAGATCCTGTACAGGTGATAGACTACATTGGTGCCAGGATAGATGCTCTTCAGCGCAAAATATTCCTGACCTTGGAGAGAGTTCAAAACCTGAGGATACATGTCTCCCTGATCTAGCGTTTTCATATTCCAATGGCAGAATCGGTGTTGAGGGTCTTAGGCTCAATGGCGGTGACCATAACTCTCCTCCTGTGTGCTCGGTTACACATGAGAATTCTACAGTGGACTCTAGCTGTACAATGGTCCCTGTTGGAACTACCATTGACATATCCAGTTCAACTCAGTCGAGTCTGTTGGTCGTCCCTCATATGGTGGATGAGCTCTCTGGACATTTTGGAGGGACGACCTTTTGTTCCAGCCCCAGCCCAAACCACAGTGACCACGGATATCTCCCAACTCAGGTGGGGGCATTGTTTAGGCAGGACAGTCCAAGGCCTGTGGTCCTCCATAGTGACCAGCTTGCATATAAATGTCCTAGAGATGAGGGCGGTCCTTCTAGCATTGCAGATCCTTCATGCCTTTCTTTCTCTGGGGATGATTGCTATTCTGTCAGACAGCATATCAGTGGTCTGGTATATCAACAAACAGGGAGGGACCAGAGCATTCCCCCTTTGTCACGAGGCCATGAGAGTGTTGGAATGGGCGATCTCCACCAGTCACTTTCTCATCGCAATGCACATTCCGGGATGGTCCAACATCCTAGCAGACAGTCTAAGTCGGACCATTCTGATGCCTTACGAGTGGTCTGTCAGTAGAGGAACAGATCTTCAGCGAGTGGGGGTCAACCTTGCTGCAGTCTCTTCACATCTCCTTCCAACGTGAAGTGCAGCAAGTTTTTCGCTCTGAACCCCCCCCTGCCGGGAGAGTCCCCCAGAGATGCTCTACTTCATGCTTGGCCTCCCGGTCTTCTATACGCTTACTCACCAGTACCTCTCATTCCGAGGTTTCTACCGAAAGCTCATCGACTGGGGAGCAACATGATCCTCATTGCCCCATTCTGGCCTTGTCCGGTATGGTTTCCCTTCCTTTGGTATAACCTTCTGGCTCTGTCTTGGATCCTAGATCCATTTCAGGATTTAATTTCACACCCTTCGGGGGTGCCTCCTCTGAATCTGGACAGCCTGAAGCTCGCAGCTTGGTTGCTCCAGTTCCCATGATTGCTAGGACTCCTGGACTATCCTCCTCAGTTAGATCTATTTTGGTGGCTGCTCATAAGTCTTCGACCATGAAGGTTTATCACAGCAAGTGGAAACGTTTTTCCTTTTGGGTCTCCCAAAGGAGTTTAGACCCTTTCATGGCTCCTATTTCCGCCATTCTTGAATTTCTAGCTGATATTTTTCAACACGGAGCTAGTTCTTCTACTGTCAAAGTTCAGTGGGCTGCCATCTCTCATTTTCATGTGGGTGAGAATTCTGCCTCTTTAGCCTCTTCCAGGCTGTGTAAAGCCTTTATCAAAGGCACCTTTTTGTTACGCCTCCCCGGTCAGAGATCCTGTTCCCACATGGGACTTTACTGTGGTTCTTCAAGCTCTGGTCTCTCTGCCTTTCTAGCCTGCCACAACTGCAGATCTGAAAATTTTATCTTGGAAAACAGCTTTTCTCGTGGCTATTAATTCTGCAAAAGGGGTTTCAGAATTACAGGCCTTGTCCATCAAAATTTCTTACATGATTTTTTACAAAGGTAGGGTTCCCTTCGAACCAATCCATCCTTTCTTCCTAAGGTAGCATCACCAGTCAATATCATTCAGACCATCAATTTGCCTGTTTTTTTCCTAATTTTACTAACAAGATGGAATACAAACTCCACATGTTGAATGTTCATAGACCGTTACGATTCTGTTTACACAGGACAAAAAATTTCCGTAAATCTGATCAATTGTCTTCTATAAACCCTTTTGGGAACCTATCTCCAAGGTCACTATAGCTAGATGGATTTCCTCATGCATCCTGCAGGTGTATAAGGGCAGAGGTCATCCCACTAGGTCCATGGCTACGTCTGTGGCCTTTTGGTCTAGAGTGTTTTTGGATGATATTTGTTCTGCAGCTACTTGGTCCTCATCGCATACATTTATTTCTCATTACAGATTGGATTTGACTTCCAGAAGGAGAGCGTCCTTTGGTTCTGTGGTACTCCGGAATATCCTTCCATGAGGGCTTCCCAGGAGTTTTAGTAGCTGGGGACTCTGTCCCACAGGGTGAAGACCAAATGAAATAAACTACTTCAGATAAAGAAGTTATGTACTCACCATAATGTTCCATCTGAGTAGTTGTACTTCATTTGTCTTCAACCGTCCCTCCCTCCTTCCCCTGGACCTTGGCATATGATCAGCCTGCGGGCTGCAGTATAGGTCACAAGTACAATTTTTTTCAGGTCGGGTTCTCAGTATAAGGTTTAGCAAACTCGATCTGGGGATGGAAGTCAGTGGAGGTGTATTATGGGTGAGGGGAGGAGTTTGGAGCTCGGAGCTGATTCTAGTAAACGTTGCCGTCTCGGATCCGATACGGATCCATAATCCACAGGTTGAAGACAAATGAAGTACAACTACTCAGATGGGACGTTATGGTGAGTACATAACTTTTTTTCAACCATTGGGGTCAGCCATGCTGTGACCTCTTTGCCTCTCCAACTAATCACAAATGCAGCATGTACTTTGCCCTGATCCCCCTTCCCGGCAGTCACCGAAGGATGCTCTAGTCCACAATTGGCCTCTGGGTCTCCTTCCTGGCAGTCACCAAGGGATGCTGTAGTCCACAATTGGCCTCTGGGTCTCCTTTACTGTTATCCCTCTAATTCCCAAGGTTTTGCAGAAAACCCAATGCGTGAGGACATCCCTGATTCTCATTGCCCCTTTCTGGCCTCGTGTGGTTCCCCTTCCTCAGGTTTCATCTGCAGTATCCCCTCTGGGCACTGGATCCTCTTCCAGATCTGATCTCTCATCCTTCGGGGCTTCCTCTTCCAAATCTTCAGACCTTTCATCTAACCGCATGGTTTCTCCAGTTCTGTTGATTTTAAAACAGTTCAGGCCGGCTTCCTCTGCCAGGCATATTATCCTAGCCTCCTAGAAACCTTCCACCAGAAAGGTTTTATAATAGTAAATGGAAAAGATTTTCTATCTGGGCTAAGAGCAGGAATCTGTATCCTTTTTCTGCCTCTGTTTCAGATATCCTTCTGTTTTTCTCCCCACTTTTTCAGGCAGGGGCAAGTTTCTCTACTACTAAGCTCCAGTTGGCAGCGAAGAAGGGGTCTTCCTCTTGCATCTGGAAGAAGAAACCTTAGAGGGAGAAACAAAAGGACCCTTCTGTGAGGAAGAGTGACATAGGATAACACAGATGCCAAGTTATGGTAAGTACATCACTTTTTTTTAGATAACCTTGGTTGTCCTTTTTTTTTTTTTTTTTTTTTTTTTTTTTGAGATAGTCTCTCTCTCCCCTCAAGTGGCTTTACTGCCCCTTTTCTTAATGCTCTCTGAATAGTAATATTTAGATATCCATGTATATTTTCATACACACACAAAAAAGAAATTCTAAAATTTTTGTTCTATACGTAACCTTTCTGTAGAGTCAACATGATTGTTCTGTCGTGTGTATATGTGTTTGATATCGGGTCTAGTTATGGAGAAACAGGCTTCAGGCTGAGTCACTTCAGGAAGTTCCTGCATTTCATGTGGGATCCAGACATAACCACTTCTGAACGCTGTCCTAGGCTTTCCATAGCCTTTCTGGGTGATGTCCTTCCATATCACTGTTGCAGTATTCCTAACAGAAGGGATACCCTGCCAAGGATAACCAAAGATCAGTCCAGTATACCCTGGCCTTTAGTATTTACAGGCATGGTATGTCACACACGTGTTCCCTCTGCAACGCATAGGGCATAAAGGTGACATAAAGACGCACACACTCAGAGAACTTCTTTGTTGTCAGTGCGAACACCATCGTTGGACATCGGTCTAAACGCCTTTCTTCTCTGCTGGTAAAGAGCTGTTTTTTAGATGTGTCCCATGGGGTTTCTCCTCATCTTTCTTTGTTTTTAGTGTTGATTTTTTTTCATGTTATCCAGAAAGAGAAAATGTCAGTGTGGAATGCAAGTTCCCCATAAAGACCATCACAAACAGTGTCGTTTTTGTTTCGGTGCTTCCCATGACCATAATCAGTGTTCTGTCTGCCAAGCGTTTGTACCAAGAGCCTACATGGTCATCTCTTCTCCTTATCTGTTTGCTATGAAAACCAATGTCATAAGTTGTTGGCTGAATGTGCTGAGGTGGAGTCTTCCCATCCTGAAGGTCAGCCATTGGCAAAAATAAGGACAAAAAAACTTAGGTCTGGTACAGCCTCCCTCAGACATCTCTATTGAGGCTAGTGAAAGCCCGGAGTTTCATCTGGTAATTCCTTTGGATTCCTGTGCTGCAACTCAGTCAGAGGCAGGCATGGATCTGACTTTTTGTACATCCTTGGAGGCTTTACAAATGTTTTCTCCAGACACTGAGGGGGAACCTTAGCTGATTATATCCAAGTGACTAAGGGGGATTCGAAAAATATTAGTGAGGGAGGAAATCCCTACTATGCTTATTGAGTATTGCCAAGTGTCTGACCCTCCCCAGAGTGTTTTGTGCAGACGTCCCGCAGAAAAAGAAATAAAAAACTAAGCCCATTTCCCCTGCAGTTAAGGATCCCCAAAGAGAGGGGCAGGATTTTACTGAGGTTGTTCAACACTTTAATGGCTTTAAAGCTTCCTCAAGGAGTGGTAGTGCCTGCCCCTCCCAGGTTTTCAACTCCTTTTAAAAGACCTAGGGAGCTAGAGTCCTTTAATGAGGGTCAAGATTCAGGGGGGGGAGTCACTTTAGCCTTCTCTTCTCAAACCATTTAACCTTGGACTATGTTTTAGAGGAAGAGAATTCTATAAGTCCAGATTCCTCTTAACAGGAACTCTCATTTGAGGACACTGTTACCTGAATGATGGATTTTTTTAAGTGGGATTACTGTCAGGTTTCTGATATCCAGAAAAGGTATTATGAGCTTCTTCAGATATAGTCTCCCAAGCCTTCTGATGTTCCGCCAATTCTGGCTGCCCTACTTGACGCCTTTTCAGCAGCTTCTGTGGCCCCTGATTCTCAGCCCTGGACCCCTGTCTAGCAGGGTGACTGACGTGATCCCTGGAATGAATTTCCCATCTCCCATCCGATCGTATAGCCCCTTCATCGAACGTCCTGACTCCCTGTCCGGAGTGTCTGCTAGATCCACCAGGGGCCTTTCTAAACACAACGTGGTGCGTCTTGTAGACCAGCTGTTGTTAGCCAGGGGATTCTCTCACTTTCTAAGACCCATCCACCTGCAGGACTTGGATTGCCTTATCCACGGACTCCATCTTGCACTCCTCCTTCGACCGTCTCGGTTCCGAAGCCTTCTGCTCTGACATCTTTATTGGAACCCATCACCTCGGCACCTACGGTGCATCTCATGCCAGCTCCGAGTTTGTCCCTTTGGTCTTCTGTTAATGCTGAACCAGTCCTTCCTCATTCTGGGGATTGGGGGGACGGGTGCGTCGGCCCGAGGTACAGAGCCACCTCTCTCCTTGGTTCCATCCTCGGTGCCGATAGCCGCGTCCACACCAGTCCTGCTTGAGACTCCATCCGTGGGGGTGGGTTAGTCACAGCGGAGTGTGACCCCGGTTCCGAGGCTGCCTTTCTCGGTTCCAGACTCCCATCCATCTTCGGGCGGGCCTGCTTTCCTTGAAATGGAGAGCGCTCTTGCTTCTGGCAGCACTACTTCGATGTTGGAACCCCAATTTTCACCTCCTGAGCTACAGCTGTCACAGACCACCCCCCCCAGGACACTGGGCAGAGAAGCCAACAAGACACCCCTGCTCAGGGTACCCGCTCTTCAGAGTCCTCCTCAGAGACCCTCACTGAGGAGCTCCCTCGAAAGAAGACATGCAAGAGGAAGCACGTGGACTCACCCAAGGAGTCCTTAATGGAAGACACGGATTATGATGATGGTGAAGTGTCTCCAAGGTCACACCTCCTGATGATGTCTCGGAGACATCCTGGAAATGTTAAAGCAGAGAGATGACTGGAAACCCTCCAACCCTTCGTATGAGGAGTCCGTGTTCCTGCAGGCTTTTCGCACCCGACCTTCTACCTCTTGGGTGACCCCGCCTGCTGACTAGCTTGTCGTGCAGCACGCTTGGAAAAACCCTGATTCCATTGAGGTGATCCCTCGGAGACCAGACAAAATTTTTTTCCCCTCCTGAGGAGAACCCGCAGTGGTCCAAAGGGTTACCAGTTGATGCTATGGTGGTGGTGGCGGCCACGAAAAAGGACTTGGCTGAGGAAAGTCCCACTGTCCACGCACCCAACGGGGAGTCCTGGGCGGTGGACAGACTTGGGAAGTGTGTTTTTGCATCAGGGACCTTTGCCATATGGTCCTTGAATTATTTGGCACATTTTACGAGGCTCCTGAAGGACTTTATCTCTGAACTCTTTAGGAAGCTCGCAGGACAGTTGTCTGAGATCAGGGACAAAGTGGCCTCACAGCTTGCAACCCTGGAATCAGTATCCAACTCATCCATGAGGTTGCTGTCGCACGCAACTGAAGGGGTGGCCAGAGCAGCGGGTTCGGGCATAGTTATGAGGCATCATGCCTAGATGCGCATTTGTGACCTCGTGGACCCCTTCAAGTCTTCCTTTCTGAATGCTCCCATCGAAGCTTCGTCCCTTTTTGACTCCAAAGTGAATGACACACTAGCCAGGTGCAAGCAAGACAGAAAGACCCTGTCTGCCATAGGCTTACAGTTTTCCAGCCCTCAATGTATCTTCTCCAGGAATCAGAGGAGTGGAAAGATGTGGCATAAGAAATCTCAGGGTCCCTTCCTTGCCGCACATGGTGATGATACTCCCAGAGGCAGAGGGGGTAACAATTCCGGAAGATGCCCCTATAGAGGCAGAGGGGGTCCTCATAATCAGGGCTCTAGGGATTCCTTCTCTGGACAGCCTTATCAGCACTCCTGAGGAGCAGCCCGATTGCTTACCTCTGGAAGCAGTCTGGGGTTGTTTCTCTCTGCACCAAGCTACCTGGCAATCCATCACCACTGATCATTGGGTGCACAGCATTATCACCTGAGGTTACACCATTCCCCTTTCTTGTCAGCTAAGTTTCCCAAGAAAACTTCCTGATGTTCCACCCAGTCAAAGGGAAGAAGCAGTTGCAGAGATTATAAAGCTGTCTCAAAAAATCCCACCAGACCAGCGTGTATCCAGATTTTACTCCAGATTCTTTTTAGTGCCAAAAGAGACAGGGGACTGGAGACCTATTTTGGATCTCAGCAGCTTAAACAAGTATGTCACCTAAACCAAATTCCGGATGGTCACGGTTCAGTCCATTCTCCCCTTTTTAAGAGAAGGCGATTGGATGTGCTGTATATATCTCTCGGGTTGCATATTACCACATCAAGATGGACAAATGCTCCAGGAGTCTGCTTCATTTCTGGCTAGGAGCCAGTCATTATCAATTTCATGCCCTGCCATTCAGTCTCTCTACAGCCCCCAGAGTGTTCACGAAATGCATGTCAGTGGTAATAGCTCACTTGAGACTAAAAGGATTCCGGGTGTTTCCATATCTGGACAACTGGCTCCTTACCGCCCCCACTAAGCATCTTCTGGTAACAGCATTACGTTATACTCTCTCTCTGGGAAAATTGTTGTGAATAACGATACATTGGGAGAAATCAAACCTTATCCCTACACAACAATAGAGTTCATTGAAGCAGTGTTCAGTACTCAGTCTTGTTTGGTATCACTCCCAATTCACAGACTACATTGATTGAGGCTTCAACTCCAGGTGATACTCTCACAAATAACAGTTTCAGCAAGGGAAGTTCTTCAGGCCCTATGCTCTATGGCAGCATTAATCCCAGTAGTGCCTCTAGCAAAGCTACACATGCGGATTCTGCAATACCTCTTTCAGTGTGAATGGTTCCCAAACTATCACCCCTTCGGTTATCAGATTCAAATAACCAACTCCTGCAGACAGGACTTGCTTTGGTGGATGAGGCCAGACGTAGAACTTTGGAGTCGTTCATTTCAATCTCCTCAGCCCACAGACATTGTGACCACGGATGCCTCTCTGATCGGGGGGGGGGGGGGCATTTCCAAGGAAAGACTGTCCAAGGCACATGGTTCACTTCAGAGCCCCACCTGCATATCAATGTTCGGAAACTGAGAGCTGTGCTGTTAGCGTTGCAGGCCTTCCTGTTAGCGTTGCAGGCCTTCCATTTGGCTCTCCCTTCCGCGACAATTGCAATTCAATCAGACAATATGTCAGTGGTCTGGTATATCACCAAGCAAGGAGGAACCAAGTCCTATCGCCATGAGAATTTGGCAGTGGGGAGCTCCAGCGTGATTGCAGACAAGCTGAGCAGATGCATCCTCATGCCTCACAAGTGGTCCCTCAACCCCGAGGTGGCGTCGGCAATCTTCAGCCACTGGGGTCAGCCCTGCTTTGATCTTTTCACCTCCCCCATCAAACACCAAGTGCAGCAGCTATTTCACCCTACTTCTCCCGGAAGGGGAGTCACTGAGGGATGCTCTGATCCATGAAATGCCCACAGGACTTCTTTACACTTATCCTCCCATCCCTCTGATCCCACAGTTTCTAAAGCAAGCTCTTCGGTTGAGATACAAGGTGATCCTCATAGCCCCATTTTGGCCTCGACAAGTTTGGTTCCCCTTTCATTGGCCTCACCTACTATACCCGCCGTGGATTCTGGACCCCTCTACCAGATCTGATTACTCACCCCCAAGGGTTGAGTCACCTAAATCTGTCCAGTCTCAAGCTAACAGCTTGGTTTCTCCACTTCCAGTAGTAGCCAGGCAAGCTAATCTCTCCTCGCCTGTTCAAGACGTCATTCTGGCCTCTCATAAACCATCCACCAGAAGACTATACCAGGATAAATGGAAAAAATTCTCCACCTAGTCCAAGGATAACATGCTAGACCCGTATTCAGCTCCAGTTACTGCAGAGCTTCAATACTTGGCTGGGTTTTTGATAATGGAGCCTCTGCCTCTACCATATGTGTACATCTAGTGGCAGTTTCCACAGTGGTATAGATGGCACCCCTCTTATCTCTCTCTGCATTTGCAATGCCTTCCTCAAGGAGACTTCTCATATCAGGCCTCCTGTCAGACAGCCCGTGGAACCATGGAACCTCACTCTAGTCCTTCAGTCAGAAGCCTTTTGAACCTGCTGCAGAGTGAGACCTAAAGTTTTTGTCTTGGAAATCCCTATTTCTGGTAGCCATCACATTTGCCAGCAGAGTCCCGGAGCTGCAGACATTGTGTATGAAGAGGCCCTATCTTGTCTTTCATAAAGTATCACTTCGGACAAATCCATCCTTTCTCCCCAAAGTCGTTTCTGAATTCTCCATAAACCAGACCATTGACCTACCTGTGTTCTTTCCGAATTTTGCCAATAGAGGAGAGTACTGCCTTCACTCTTTAGATGTACATCGACAATTGAGATTTTATCTAGATAGGAACAAAACTATCCGTAAAGCTAAACAGATTTTCATCTCCTGTTCTGGGCCCAGAATGGGAGAGGCTGTTTCCAAGGTTACCTTCTCAAAATGGCTAAGGGACTGCATACTTTTCATCTATTCCCTCCATAATGAACCTATGCCAAAGGTTAAAGCTCACTCCACTAGATCTATGGCAACGTCTGTAGCTTTCCATTCCAGGGCTTCCATGGATGACATCTGTGCAGCAGCTACTTGGGCTAAGCCTCATACCTTTATCAATCATTACAAACTGGACCTGGTCTCCAGAAGGAGAGCTGCCTTCGGCTCAGTGGTACTCAGGAATGTTTTTCTGTAATGGCTGCCCATGGACCTCAAGGTAGCTTGGGATTTTGTCCCATCAGTGATGAATGGAAAGAAGATTAACAACATCAGATAAAGAAGTTATGTCTTACCATAATGTTCCACCTGTGTTGTTCATCTTCTTTCATTCATCACTTCCCACCTTCCTTCCCCCTCCAAAAGCTCCTGGGGGATGCTTTGGGTCTAAGTGGTGTCCTAGGGTAGTTGTGCAGAAGTGGCCTTGGCTTTCCTTCCTTTTTTCTTGCAAACCCGATCTGAGGTAACAGGGGGAAGAGCATTCTGGTTAGAGACTTGGCTAGAGGGTTTTTTGACTGGCGCGAGCTTTGTGAAAAGGCCGACTCAGTTCCACCAATCAGTGATGAATGAAAGAAGATGAACACAGATGGAACGTTATGGTAAGACATAACTTCTTTTTTTTTTTTTTCTCCTATTCCAAAGTTTCAGAAGAATTAATCCTCCAAAACTGCTTTTGTTCAGTCTCTGCCCCCACCCAAGAGTAAAAAGGGTTCTAGGTGTGTGCTTCCTGCTAAGTGTACTCAGACCCCTACTTCCCATAAACCTCCTTTTCAGGATAACCTGGGTTCTTTTTTTTACAGTTTGTTTGCTCTTTATCCTGGCCATTTTTCCTTATCCCTGCATCTTTCCATGTCCCTTTTATTTCTTTATTTATTTATTTAATATTTGTTTAGCAAGAAAGTCTGACTTGGAACAACGCCAATTTTCAGCGGAGGCCAGGGGAGAAATGCTTCAGATGCACATCTTTGTAACATGGGAGGAAACCAGAGTACCCAGAGAAAACCCACACAAACGCAGGGAGGACATGCAGACTCCTCACAGAAGGCACTCCAGCTGAGAATCAAACTGGAGAACTTCTTGCTGAGAGGTGACAATTCTACTGCTGCAACACTGTGCCTTCCAAACTGGATGAATTGCAGCAGTCTCTTGTGTTCTGTCCATTTTCTGACAGGTGTATTGGTTTGGAAATCCCTTCCTCCCTCTGTGGGTATACCACAATCTCCTGGGGAGCAGCTTCCACTTTTGCCCAGGGTCCTTCATTCCTTGTTGATCCAGGGCACTATTCAAGCTGTACCCCTTGCCTAAGTAGGGAGGGGCTTTTATTCCAGAACGTGTTTGTTTCCCAAGAAGGAGGGCACTTGGAGACCAATTCTGGACATTTATCAGCTCAACAACTTTCTCTTTCAGATGTTGTCTCTTCAAACCTTGTTTCCCCTTCTTCCTCAGGTCTTTCTGGTCTCTCTGGATCTCAAGGATGCTTACCTTCATATCCCCATCCATTCATTCTCTTTTCAGGAAATATTTACGTTTCTCTGTTTCTGCATTTTCAGTTCGCTACTTTGCACTTTGTGCCTCTCTACTGCCCCAAGGGTGTTTGTCAAATGCTTCGCTCCTGTCATTGCATTTTGCAGGATGACAGTGGTTAATATCTTTCCTTATCTGGATGATCTGCTCAATTAAGCATCCTCCCCTGGGGCTGTGCTTCAGGATCTCCAGTTCATTATTTCCCTGTTGCAGATTCTGGAGTTCACTGTAAACTTTCAAAAATCAGCTCTGACCCCTTCTTAGGATCATATTTTCCTTAGTTGCCGAATCCAGACCAACCCCTTGCTGGCATCTCTACCTGCCACCAAGGCCCTGTCTCTTACTGCATTTTTCCAGTTTCTTCTTCCTCTTGATTCAGTCTTGGCCAGGGACTTTAAGGTCCTCAGGTTTATGACTTCCACCATTCCCATGCTTCTCTGGCCAGGCTTCATATGAGAAAGCTATGGTGGTACCTCAAGTCAGTGTGGCTTCAACACTGCCACTCTCTGGACTTCCCAGTTCCCTTCCTGGATTGTCTCAAGTTCAGTCTTCAATGATGGATTCATCAACCTTCTCTCAACACAGGGTTTCCTTTCTAGGCTTCAGCCCCAACTTGAGCTCTCTGCAGATGCCTCAGACAGGAGATGTAGAGCTTCCTTCAGCTCTCTCAAGGTTCAAGGTCTCTGGCCTCTTCATCAGAGGTCAGACCACATCAGTGTAAAGGAGGTGAGGGCTCTGTTTCTACCTCTTCAGGCTTTTCATTCCCTCTTTTATCCCTGGCCTGTCAAAGTTTTCACAGACAGTACCACAGTGATGTGGTGAGTCAACAAACGGGGGGGGGCACAGAATCCTAGGTTCTTGGCAGACTAGCTGTTCAGGTCTGGGATATAGCTATCCAGCATCAAGTGACTCTTCAGGCTGTTTACATTCCCTTGGAGCTCAGTCTAGTGGCAGACTCTTTGAGCAGATCCAGTGTACAAGCTCATGAATGGATGTTTCACTGAAATGCTTTCCTGGGCATTGTCCATCAGTGGGGTATTCCTCAGGTAGATTTTTTTTTGCTCCCCTCTGAATAGACAACTTTATCTATTCTATTCCAGAGTCCAAAGTCCTGTGGCTTTAAAAGTGGCTGCCCTTTCTTTTCTTGGAAGGGAATTTTCTTTATGCCTTCCCTACCTTTTCTCTGCTTCCAAGAGTCTTTTACAAGATCAGGCAGGACTCTTCCAGAATCTTGTTAATGACTCCCTTTTGGCCCAGACATCATTGGTTCCCCCTTCTTTCTGACTTGTCCTGGAACAATCGCCATACGTTACCTCACCTGGTGGACCTTCTCACAAAAGACGAGGGGTCTCTTATCCATCCTCACTTGTCCACTCTTCAACTGATGCTGTAGGTGATAGGGTTTTGATCCCCTTTAGGCACTTCTATTCTGAGGATGTGCTTCGGGACCTGCAGGACGCCAGGAAACCCACCACCAGGAAATCATATTTATCCAAATGGAAGAGATTTTCTGTATGGTACCCATCTTGCCATCAGCAATTTCTGCCGGTCTGCCCTTGACAACTCTCTGATCTCTAGATTTGTGGTCAAGCTATGTCTTAAAGGGATCCTTCATATCAGGCTTACAAGGAAACCTATTCCACCTTCTAGGACCCCAGTTTTGTTTTGAAAATTTGACTTGGGCTCCTTTTGAACCTGCTGCTTCAGCTTCCTTACAATATTGTACTTGGAAGACTTTTTCTTTTGGTTATTACTTCAGCCAAGAGGGTTTCTGAACTTCAGGCTCTCGTGACTGTTCATCCTTTCCTAGTTTTCCGCAGAGACAGGGTATTTCTTTGTACTAATCCTTGTTTTTATGCTCAAGATGGTCAATGAGTTGTTCCTTGAGCAGTCTACTCATTTGCCTTCCTTTTTTCCTTCTCTGCAACTGCCAGTGAGAAGGATCTTCACATCTTGGATTTGCACAGACAGCTCGGATACTATTTGGATAAAACTAAAGCTATTCACAGATCTGAGCAGTTTGTTTTCTTTCACACTGACTCTTTGGGTTAGCAGTTTCTAAGCAGGCCATCTATTCTTGGATTTCTAAAGCCATTTACTTTTGTTGTTCTTTTCATGGCAAGTGTCTTCCCTCTTCAGTAAAGGGTCATTCTGTCAGAGCTGTTGGATTTTCTGGGGCTGGATACCAATTCCATCCCTGAGGCTGCTACTTGGTCTTCTGTCCATCCCTTCACTAAACATTGTAAGTTGGATGTTTAGTTCCAGGGCTGCAGCTGCCTTTGCCATGGCTATCCTGTATGGGTTTCTAGAGGGCTCTTCAGTGCCATCCTCTTCTCAGGTTTGTAGAAATACTGCAGCAGTGATATGGAAGGGCCTAGTACAGTTGTGTAAAATCTTACCTTAACAGTAGATGTCCTTTCCTTCACTGTTGCTGTATTTCCTCCTTCGCTCTTGCCCCCTCTGCTCTAGCCTGTTCTTCTTAGGGTTCTCCTCTCTTTTCTCTTTCTGGATGCACATGTTCCTGCTTGTCCAAAGGGGACACTCTGTTCCTCCTGGGGCTTTTTCAGTTCTGAGTGTGGGCATCTGTACATCACCCTTATGGCCCTACACCTTGCGTGGGGAGTGTACACATGATGTACGGCGCCTGTAAATACTGAAGGCTTTGGTATACTGGTCAGAGGTCAGGCTGTCCTTGGCTGGAGATTCCTTCTGTTAGGAATACTGCACCAGTGAAGAGAGGGATGACATCTACTCTTATGGTATGATTTTACACAACTGTCCTTTTACCCCCGGGCTGCTGGGCTTCCAGGTTGGTTTTACCTGGACGACTGGCTTCTCACAGCATCCACAAAGACTTCTCCAATTCAAGCCAAGGACTGACTACTTCAACTGTGTCTGTCCGTATGCATCAATGTGAACTACAACAAATCCAGTCTAGAACTGATGCAAGTCTTGGAATTCTTTGATTGCCATGTAGATCTCTTCAACCAACTTGCCCCCTTGCCCTCCTCCAGATGATCTTCTCTTTGGATTGGAGCCTCCCAAATTCTAAATTCTCAGAGGACTCCAACGTTCTTACTCTTCAGTCCCTTTGAATTGATGGCCACTTCTGTTTGTCTTGTGCTGCTGGTAAGGTTCTACATGAGAGTTCCTGAGTGGATCCATTCGGTTGACTGGTCATGCACACTTCTTCTGGAATGGAGGTAGTTTGGGAGAAGACGGCCTAAGGTGCCTGGTCCCAGTCAGAGGCTAGTCTTCACATCAGTGTCCTGGAGATACCAGTCTTCCTGTCATTGTAGCATTTTCTCCCAGGGATGTGATAGCCATCCAGTCTGACAGCATGATAGTGGTGTGGTACATAAACTGGGGTAGGGGGAACCCAGTCATAATCTGCTGTGCCAAGAGACCATGCAGGTTTGGCATTGGGAGATGTCCTTGCAACAGTGTCTGATAGAATGTTGGATTTTTCCAGCACATGCATTGCTAGCAGACAGCTTGAGCAGGAGCATCCTCATGTCTCAGCAGTGGTTCCCTCAATGCAGAGGTATTTGTGTGAGTGTTCAGCTGGTGGGGCTGACCCTGCTGCAGTCTGTTTGCATCCCCCTCCCAACACAAGTGCGGCACCTTTTCATGTCTTGCTCCTCACCCCAGAAGGACAGTCTTCGGGGATTGCTGTTCTTCATGTTTGGTCCTTAGATTACCTTTTTGCATGTCTGCCAATCCCCTTGATAATAGCTTGTTCAGAAGGTGGCCCATTGCAGAGTGACCATGATCTGCTTAGCCCCTTTTTGCAGAGACAAGTTTGGTTTCTTTTTCTATGGCTTCATCTGCTGCACCTACCTTGGGTTTTTGACCCTTTTCCAGAGCTGATTTCTCACTCCTCAGGCCAACCTCATACTAATCTCAAATCCCTCAGATTGACTTCTTATTTCCTCCACTTGCAGTGATGACCAGAGATCCCAGGCTTTCTAAGAGCAGCCCTCGGGTCGGCCGATTCAAGTCCGGTCGTCCGGATGTCGTCCTCCCTGCCTCCCGGAGCGAGCAGCAGCTGGGGTATAAAAGCATCAGCCGAGCATCTTCTTCTCTTCTTTCTTGCTTGCCACGTGCAAGAAAGAAGCAAGTTTTGCAAGTGCCGCCGTCGGCCAGCTTCTGTGTTTTCAGATACTGAAGTCATCAAAGCTGCCCTACCCTGCCTCGGCCCAGACCGGCCTGTGCTGGCTGCCTGTGCCTGTGCTTGCCTCAAAGCAGCAATTTGCTGAGGGCAGGAATTTGCTGATTGCTTATATGGAAACCCTGACTCTATATCCTATATACAACCGACACATTCCAAAACAACAAAACAGAAGGTTCCAACAGCACCGGCACGACCCCACCCGACACCATCCTAACCACCATGCTAACCGCATTCTTCGAGGTGGTAATTGGTAATTCAACAGGCCGCCGCGCCCCCGCCACGCTTTACACACGCGTCCCGGGAGGCTACCCGGTGCGGTTGTTGATTTTCTCCCTGAAGCGAAGCCCAAGATTGTGCACTCCCACTTCCACGCAAAAAATCCTTTGCCCGCAGACAGAGGCTTTGGATACACAGTCAACATTCAAAAATCAAAAGACTACTGCCATCAACAAATAATTTTTTTCTAGGAGCCACTGGGGACACAAAACTCACAAAGCTTTCTCACAGAGAGAAAAACAAGAACAATTACCAGCATTCTTCTGATTCCACTGGCAAGACTACACATGAGAAAACCAGATGCATTCAAGGGAAATGGGCTCCGAATTGCATCTGCACATCAATCAAAAAGAGATGCTGGCAGTGATTCATGCAAATGTGGTACATAAATTTTTTTTATTTTATTTTTAATTTGTTGACCGGGGAATGTGTCACTAGGTTCCACAGAGCCTGTTTTCAGCGGAGGCCCGGGAGAAATGCTCCAGATAAACAAACAGGAAAAGTCCTGAAACTGAACATACACAGTTGCAATCCCAGTTTGTTCCAGGCAAGGACAATGTTCAGAAACATTATGGACTCCACACCGAATGGATGTTGCATCCAGACATCAATCATCATCTGAAGAAGTTCTGCTCAAGGACACACCATCCTCAAGCCTGGAGAATGGATGCTCTCCCTCAGCTGAAATTCTCTAACAATCTATGCATTCCCACCTCTACCATTAATGACCAAGGTGTTACTGAAGCCCTGCCTCAATGGCCTCTGCTTATAACTCAGCACAATTACAGGACTGTTCATCCCAACGTTCAAGAGATCTTACTGTTCCATAAAAATACACGCCTCAGCAATTTTCAGCAAAATACAACTGTGATCCACCTGTGTTTTCACATCCTTTGCTAAGACAGTTTCTAAGAGGGATAAAGAATATCAAACCTCCAAGAAAACCACCAGTGCCTGCATGGGACCAACTCTCAACTGCCTTGAAAAATTAACTCTTCCCCCTTTGAGCCAGCAGCATCTTCAGAATTGCAATTTCTCTCCTGGAAAACAGTTTTCCTGTTTCATGGCAGTACCTCCATTTCTCATTTTCCATCAGGACAGAGTCTCTTTAAGAACCAATCCTTCATTCATGCCAAAAGTGATATCCAGGAAACAAACAATTTCAAAATGGATTGAGACTGCATCAGATTCTGCTACTCTTTCCATGGAAAAGGTGTGCCAGCCAATATCAGGCCACACTCCACCAGAGCTACAGCCGAATACATTTTCCAAACATTGCAACCTGCCTTTATATTCCAGATGCCGAGCAGCCTTTGCAGTCCTGCAAGGCATTTTAGCTACACCATCCTTATCTTAGATCCTACCACCCCCAGCTTGGCTATGGTATTCAACCCATATGTCAGGACTGCAGTTGCATTCTTGAAGGACATAGGTCGGTTTTGTACCTACCATAAATGTAGATGTCCGATAGATATGCAACTGCAGTCATTTTCAAATTAGCTGGGGATATCTGTTATGGTGTATCTGTTTATTACTGTTGTGCAGATATGGAATTTTTATCCATTCTCTAAATTTAGCCTTCCTTGGAGGGCACCTGGCATCTGGGGCAAGAAACACTGAAGAAGATGGCAAGGGCTGCCTGAGGCAGGACAACCCATATGTCAGGACTGCCGTTGCATATCTATCGGACATCTACATTTATGGTAGGTACAAAACTGTACTTTTTCTGTATCCTTTCTTCTCAGAATTCTTTGACTAAGAAGTTTTACAGTAGGAAAAAAAAATTCTGTATGGCCCTCTACCAAAGGTTTGGATCCCTTCTCCACTCTGTTGGACTCAATTTTATATTTACTGGCAAACCTGTTTCCCTCAGGTCTCAGCTGTTATTAGCTGCCATATCTAACTTTCACGTAGGTTTGAACAATGCACCTATTGTGTCACTTAGACTACCAAAGGCTTTTCCTCTTCAGACCCCCCCTGTCAGATACCTGCTTCTGCCTTGGAATTTCTCTTTCAGGCTTTGACTGTAACTCCATTTTTTGTTAGCAGCTACAGTAGATTTGAAACTGCTACCTAGGAAGACTTTGTTTTTGGTGGCCATTATTTCTGCATGAAGGGTTTCAGAACTTTTGGACTTTTCTTGTTTACCAACTTATCTTTTTTTTTTTTTTTTTTTCCATAAGGACAGGATATCTCTATGTACCAGTTGTTCTTCTGCACCTAAGGTGGCCTCTGAGTCAAATCTAACTCAGTCTGTCCATTTACCTGTATTCTTCCCAAGCTTCAGCAAGAAAAGAGAATACTCGTCGTCTGTCCATTTACCTGTATTCTTCCCAAGCTTCAGCAAGAAAAGAGAATACTCGTCGTCTGTCCATTTACCTGTATTCTTCCCTGCTTCAGCAACAAGAGAGAATACTCACGGTCTGTCCATTTACCTGTATTCTTCCCAAACTTCAGCAACAAGAGAGAATACTCGTCGTCTGTCCATTTACCTGTATTCTTCCCTGCTTCAGCAACAAGAGAGAATACTCACGGTCTGTCCATTTACCTGTATTCTTCCCAAACTTCAGCAACAAAAGAGAATACTCGTCATCTGTCCATTTACCTGTATTCTTTTCTGCTTCAGCAACAAGAGAGAATACTCAGTCTGTACATTTACCTGTATTCTTCCCAAACTTCAGCAACAAGAGAGAATACTCGTCGTCTGTCCATTTATCTGTATTCTTCCCTGCTTCAGCAACAAGAGAAGAATACTTGTCGTCTGTCCATTTACCTGTATTCTTCCCAAACTTCAGCAACAAGAGAATACTCATGCCACTGTTTGGATGTTTGTTGTCAACTCAGATTTTATTTAGACAGAACTAAAGCTATTAGGAAATAAAGCTTGCTTTGTCTCCTTCTGCAGTACCTGTTTTAAAGTTGAATTTATCCAGGTGATTTTCTGATTGTATTTCCTTTTTGTATTAATTGAAAGGAATTCCTTTAACTAGCAAACGTAGTGTTCAATGTACAAGAGCTGCTGTCACTTCAGCTACGTTCTTTGCTCGGTCTTCCAAGAAGTTATTGATGCAGCTGCTGTATTGTTTAGGACTCCTAACTTTGCAAGTCATTACAAAGTACATATACAGTCCAGATCCAGGTCTATCTTTGGCTCCACCCTTTTGCAGAGCATTTTCTTCTGATGCCACCTTGGTTTTAACGGGCTAGGGATTCCGTCCTACAGATTTAGATAGATGGAAAAGGTAATAGTGGTACAAAACTTATTTACTTGGCATAATAGTAGATCTGTGTTGTCTTCTTCTGGCTGTCTCAATCATCCCTCCCTCTGTTCCTTCTTCCTTTTGTGATACTTAAGTCTGACTGTGCAAATTGGCACAAAACCTGTATTTGGGGCTACATGTGAATTACCCTTTTTCCCTTATTCCTTTTGGGAACTGTCCTCTTTCCTTTTCTGCAAATGGATTCCTTTTTCTGCAGTAGTATATGGGAACACAGTAGGGAAAACTCGATCTGATGAAATCAGGAGGTGAAGTTTAGGGGCTGAGGTGCCACTATCAGAACTATATCTGATCCAATAACCCACAGGTTGAGGCATACTGAAAAGAAGACAGTATTGCTTTAGCTTTATGGTAAGTACACAATGTTCATTTATGGGATGGTAGATGCTCAAGAAAGGAGGTAGGATATGTTACTAATGATCAAAAAGGGAGTGTTACCCTGTTAAGCTGGGTATGGTGGACTTAAATTCTATGATTGAGGCTATGGTCTGTAAAAAGTCTCTTTCTGCATTGGATGGTGTGAGCTGGTTAAGGCTGAAGTCATTAAGAAGTAAAATGTCTTTTTATATAACTGTGATGTAAAGTTTCATAAATTAGTTTTGTTGAATTTGATGAAGGCTAGATAGAAGTGAACCAGTCCTAGGGCGAGATTGTCTGTTTTGTTGCAGCTTTATTGTTCCGCAGTTAGGGTTGTGATCATTCATGGATGTGTCTTGTTTTTTAACAGGATTAAGATTTGTTCACCTACACTGTGCCCTGGTCTACAGCTGAAGAGGAAGTTATAGTTAAGAAAGTGGTGAAGGATAGGGGTGTTAGTTTTTATCTATGGTTCCATTTTACTAAGGGTGCCTAGGCTGTGAGTAATTAGAAGGGAGCCAACTTGTTCCAGCATGTTTCTAATGCTTATTGCATTTAGCAGACCTGTTTTGTATGTTATGTAGGATATGGGTGGCTGGTTCTTGAGAGCTTGGGTTTGTTTCAGTGAAACTTTGTATTTGGAGGACACTTATTAGTGCTCTTAGGCTAAAGTTTGGGTAAAAGGAGGCGGAACTGATCTTCTTCTTTGGCAAATGGTGGGGATGGAGTGCCCACCCCTGGGGATTGGTATTGGTTGGAGATTGTGAGTACTAAGTGGCCCAGGTTTTGTTTCTAAAGGTGGTTTGGTGTAATTACTTTGAAAATGGTGCAAAGATGAGTATATTAGTGATTGTTTAAGTATGAATAGAATTAGTACTGTTGTAATGAGTGGTGTACCACTGTGGTTATAGAGTAGGAGCGTGTAGGTAGATGTATGTAGGGGAGGTATAGTAGGATAAAGAGGGGTATTTGAGGCTATAGTGTAGCGAAAGCAGTGCCTTGTGACTAGTCGATGTTGAATTTGGTATAATTTATTTAATGTATTTTATTGGGAGGTAGAGTTAAGAAGTGGTTACTTGGAGAGCAGTGATGCCATTAGATATTATGTGCTTAGCTGTTGTGTGATGTAGATTTTTAGAGTAATGTGGGAACTAAGGTATTGCTTCCTTTGAGGATCTAGGCAACATGGAGTTATTGTAGATTTTCCCTCTGGGTTGTTTTTATAGAGCTGTTTGAGAGTTAGTTGTATTTTTTGTGATATATTTAAGTGAGAAGGGGATTTGAATATATATTGTTAGGATATTAAGTGAGCCCTTTTAGTAGGGAGAACTCTTTGCAAAGCAATGGCAGTTTGGAAAGTGAGCTCTTGCACCTCAAGAAGATGGTCCTTTGGAGACTGACAGGTTATTTTGTTTAGGTTGAGGTTTTAGATAGGTGGTGTTGTAGACTGTGTGATTTATAAGAGGGCGTCATTGTTGTAGACTCTGTGATTTGTAAGAGGGATCCTATGTCTCTTAGTACTGTGCTGAACTTTGCCATTACAGATCCTCCTGTACAAACATGAAAGACATTGTAAACATGTTGGTTGGCAAGTTCACACTGAATTCTCAACTGAAACTAACATCCCAAAGAGTCCTCCCCCCCTTGTCACTTAAGGAAGAGCTGTTAAAGTACTGTTAAAGACCAAGAGCACTACTTTCACCCCCTTCTCAAGCTATTTAGCTTAAGCCCTGTTACAGGTTATGTCTATGAATGCGTTGTGCACTTCTCTTATTAATACCTCTTGATAAGGGCAGACCCGTTACAGACCCTTGAGACCTATCGACCCATCAGCCTGGCAAGTTTTAGTTGTAAAGGCATGGAGCCCATAATCACTGACCTCATAAGTCATGACATTAAAACTCTATCTCAGCTTGACCCATTGAAATCTGGGTTTGAGAAGAGCAAGTCCTGCCTGCTGAAGTTTGTTAACAAGTTTGAGAAGGTCACTTAGGTGGCTGACAGTGGTTACACCATCCATGCTGCCTACCTATCCTGACCAGCACATGATGTCTTACTACATGACAGAATTATTTATCAGTTAATGGCCAATGTTAAGTTGTCATTCTCGCCTTCAGTCTTGCTGGATGGGGTTCGGAGCCGATCTCGGCTCCGACTCTGCCTATACTATAGCTCGAGAGCTATTTTTACCGGCTCGAGGCAGTCCTATATCCCACAATACCATGCGCTAACTCCCCAGATCTCGTTTGCTGCTTCGCTACGAGGTTGTCTATTTTACCGGCTTAGGTCAGTGAGGAGTTTTTACTTAAACTAGTTTTTCAGGTAATTTTTTCCAGTAGCTATCTTTGTTTAGGTCCCTATTCAGAATCCCCTTCTCTTGTAGCCCTTCTTCCCCTTCTAGTTAACTTTTTTATCTTGGGCCTACGGGCTTTACCTCAGTTTCCCCACCCCTCCCTATCTGTTTGTGTGGGTTTAGTCAGTTCCCTCAACTATTTTTATTTTTTAAATTGAGTGTGTGTGTGTGTGTGTGTGTGTGTGTGTGGGGGCTGACTGTGTTTTTCCCCACGGTTGTCAGGACTATGTCCAGAGATTCTAAGGTCTCGGGATTCAAGAAGTGTGACTCGTGCTGTCAGAAAATGTGTCTGACAGACGGTCACACTTCTTGTGTCTATTGTTTGGGGCCTTTACACCTGCAGGACTCTTGTTCCGTTTGTCACAGATTTAGTTCAGGAGTCCTGCAGGAGAGGCGTAACAAGCTAATTCTAAGGGGCTTGTTAAAGCCTGATGACTCCCCGTCCAAGTCTGGTTCGGGGAAGTCATCAAAACCCGCCAAACCCTCGGCTCCAGCCTCTGAGTCGAGGGCTGGCGTTATAGAGATGGCTCCGACCTCGGTTCCGGCTGGCTTCGAGGCGAGCAAAGTGGTTTCCGCTCCGAAACCATCATCGGAGCCAACCCCAGCGCACAAGCGCTCTAGGTCCCCCTCCCTAGAATCCGTTAGATCGGCTCCGAGATCCCCTCTCTTGTCGGAGCGGAGTCCTAGGACTCATTCGTCGAGGTCATCTAGGCTTTCGGACCATGACATCGAGAGGGTGGTCAGTAGACTCATAAAATCTCAGGCACTGGCCCAAATGCTCCAGAGCCTATCTCACCAGACTGTGGCTCCTTCGATACAATTATCTATTCCTCCTCCGACTCATCCCTCGAGCTCGGAGCCGGAGTTTCTCGGAACCGTGACCTTGCCTACGTCGGAGCCGATAGTTCCTCCTTCGGCTCCGGTGTCGTCTGCTCCAACCTCTTCATTGGTTCCGTCCATGGAGAGGTCCGGGCGCCGGGACTCCATTGTTGGCTCCGAGGGGGCGAGTGGCATCGGACCCTTGTCCGACCCCGCTCTCCCTCTCGGAGCTTCGGCTCTGGTTAGTTCGGCCCCAACATCATTATCAGAGCCTTCTCTGTCGGCTCCGGGGGTGGTTCCGGTCACTTCGGAGCCGGTGCTACCTTAGGGGTCTGATGGGGGAGCCTTTGAGGTGATGAGGAGTGTGCTGGACCCAGTGTCCACTCCAAGGTTAAGTTCTGCGGCTTCTCCCTCCATAGTGCCTGTTACGGTCTCTGGCCATTCTCTTGCACCTGTCAGCAGAGATCCAAAGCGTGGGGTACCCACTTTGGGTGTCTCCTCCTCTTCCGAGGGCTCCCCTGAAGTTTCAGGGGAACCCCCTAGGAAAAGAAAGTGCAAGAGGAAGCACATAGACTCCCTCGAGTCTGTCACATCGGACACCGACTTGGATGAGTCGGAAGGTTCCCCCAGATCCCCCTCTGAGGATGTCTCCTTTTCAGACATCCTGGAAATCCTTAGACAGAGGGGAAATTGGTCCACTCTCAAACCTTCCGAGGACGAGTCGGTTTACCTTGATGCTTTTGGATCTCGCCCTTCCACCTCCTGGGTGTCTCCCCCTTTCGACCCACTAATGGAGGTAGTGGCTAGAAAGGTGTGGGCAGCTCCTGATTCAATGGAACCTACCCCGAGGAGGCCTTCTAAATTTATTTCTGCACCAGATGATAAATCCTTTCTTACCAAAGGTGTTTCAGTTGATGCTATGGTGGCAGCAGCAGCCACTAAGAAGGAATTGGCTGATCCTTCTGTATCTGTTCATCCTCCTAACAGAGTCCAGAACAAACTAGAAGTAGAAACAAACCACTGACAAGAGACTTCAGACGGCACAAGGAAATAAATAGTAAAAATAATGTGTTAAGCGCTTTTCGTTTGTAGATTAAACAAACTTCATCAGACATATTGAAAATCTTATAAACAGTCACATATATAGAAACAGTTAACCAATCAATTCATAAAGTACACATAATAAATGAGCTGCATTGAACAGTTAAAAAGAACATTTTAAAGGGGTAAGCACATAAACAAAAGCTCCACTCTCACTGTATTAAAAATATACATATAAAAATATAACGCACAATATAACCAAAACTATACTACAAATATTATAACTACATACAATTAGTTATTAATAATTTATAGTAAACTTAAAATATAATCAAGAAAACTTTAAAAATAAAAATATATAATAATAAGAATATATTGGAAACTTGTGTGTATATGTATATATATATATATATATATATATATATATATCTATATAAATATAAATATGTAGTGAAACAATTCATATGAAAAAGGCAAAAGTGAAATACCAAATACAGATCATCTTGTTAAACTTTTGATTTTCAAAATACTACTGATAGAACAACCCTCATTCAGACCGGGGGAGTTGTACGCGTTCAACCTAATCTGCCGTATAAGCTCAAGTTCTTCTAATCTAAGTGAATCAGGCCCACCTCGAGGATTGTAAGAAACTTGGTCTATCACTATAAATTTAAAATTATGATTGGGGCATTGAACTATATGTTTAGCTAATGCATTTTCAAGTTTATGCTTTTTAATGGCATACATATGCTCATACATACGGTCACGGAGCCTTCTTTCTGTTTTACCAACATAGAAGGCTGAACATGACTGACATTGAGCTAAATAGACAACCATTTTCGAGTTATAGTTAACTCTCAGCTTCAAATAATATTGAAAATTATGAATACAGAATCTGTTAGATTCAGAAACATATGAACAGTAATTGCATGCCTGACATTTATACATACCCACTGTTCTAACAGAAGTTCTTACATGGTGTTCATAATAGGCTTTGAGGTTTTTACCTCTTTTATAAGTCACAATAGGACGTTCCCCTACACTTGAGTACACACTATTGTCATTCTTAAAGATTTCCCAATTTTTTAACAAAATCTGAAAACAATCTCTACTATTAAGATTATAAGTTGTGACAAAAGAAGAAACTACAGTGCTTCTTTTTAAAGAGTTAACGGGTACATCAGGTGACATTAACGGGGAGGTGGCCACCCTGTTAAGAGTGTTAAATGAATTGTTCAAAATAGGTTTATAAAAATGGCTCTGACGTTTAACTGATACTTCATCAATGATTTTGTCAACCATATAGTCAGGATACCCATGATGGACAAACATCCCTCAAATATACAAACACTCAGTATTGAAATCATGGTCTAAAGTAGTAATACGGGCGGCCCGGACAAGTTGACCCTTAATTATAGCCCGTTTTTGGTGCAGTGGATGACAACTGGAAAAATGTAACAATGAGTTGCAATATGTATTCTTTCTAAAAATAGAAGCTGTAAGTTTTTGAACAGAATAGTCTTTAGACAGAAGAACATCAAGATAAGAAATAGAATCTACATTAAAAGTGTGTGTGAACTTCAGAAAATTAGTGGTGGAGTTGAAATGTTCAACAACCAACTCACTAATAGAACTGTCGCCATCCAACAGAATAAAAATGTCATCCAAATAACGGGTGTAAAGTATAAACTGGTCATTGAACACACGGTTGTTGATAACAAACAGGTGTTACCAATGGGCCATAACCATGTTGGCAACACTTGCCCCACATGGAGAACCCATGGCAACACCAATTTTTTGAAGGTAAAAATTTCCTTCAAAGGTGAAATAATTGTTATCAAGGATTATATCCAGTAATTCTTGGACCAAATTGCACTCGATTTTGGTACAACCCTGAAGTTTTAAAACTTCAGCAACCCATTCTATGGCTATATCATGTGGAATACATGTATAGAGGTCCTTTACGTCGATAGTTAGAAAATTATATCTAGGATTGAACTCCAGTTGACTGACTCTGTTTAGAAACATCCATGAATCCTTACAGATTTGTTTCAAGTTAACTAAATATTTTTGTAAAATAGAGTCCACAACCTTAGCACATGGATAAGTAGGAGATCCTCTACCATCATCTAAAGGGCGCATTGGTGGGTTTTTAAGATCTTTATGGATCTTAGGGATACCAAATAAACAAGGAAATTTAGGATAAGAAGTTGACATAAAGTTGTATATACACTGGGTTATTCTACCCTCAATAAACATGTCCTCAATGGCATTCTTAGTTAAGTAAGCTTTATTAACTTCTGATAATGAACTCTCAATATAGGAAGGTGAATGCAGTAGGTGTAATATCCTTTTGTTATAATCACACTTATCAAATACCACTACACCACCCCCTTTATCGGGTTTACACGGCCTGATATCATTCAGTTGTATAAAGTCAAGGCATTCCCTTTCTTTAGAATACGTGTTACCATGAAGTCCCTTAAACTGCCAAGACCGAGCACTATTACGAATATCAATTTCGCAAACAAGCTCGAAGATTTGTAAAAGGGGATGTAATGGGGGGGTTGTATGTACTAGAAATCCTAAAGTTGTTCGTGTCAGCCGAAGCCATGTTCCCCATCATTAAATTCAAATTAAGTTTTCTAGTGAATAATTTTAAATCAATAATTGTTTTAACAACATCAAGTTTCAAAGGTGGTACATACGTATTCCCCTTAGCAAGTAACTCAATCAAGTCTGGAGAAATATCAACTGAAGAAAAGTTATATACTTTAAAATCACCACTTAAATTATACAAAATAATGGGACTATCAGGTATTAAAACTGAAACTTCTTCGGCTGAAAAAACATTATTAACCACAGCTTCTGCAGGGTTAGTCAAAACATAAGCACTGTCAGAAACTGAGGATGTATTAGAAACATGTGTAACTGCTGCTAAAGGCAAAATATCAACGTTGATGAAACATTAGAACAAGAACAAACATCACAAATTAGTTGTACTTCTTCTTTTTCTGGTTGAAGTATCCTGTTTGTTGTTTTTGTCTTGCTCCTAAAAAATTAGGGTCATTAGATCTTAAATTGTAATGTCCAGACCTGTTACCATGTTATGTTAAATCATTTTTACCAGGCATTGATTGAGAAGACTCATCTAAATTAATAATGTCAGGAGATACATTATCTACGACATGGTAGTTCACTTTAATAGATGCAGTATTTCCTTTACTAACACCAGGATGACCTGGATTAGTAGACCCCTGGCATACTTGTGCTAGAGACTGTCGAGGGTATGCTGTTCCATCATTATATGCTTTCATGTCTCTGTCAAGTTTTTTAACCTTGTTGCCCTTTAGCTTATTTAAATATTGATCGATGCTAGAAAAAATCCTATTGTATTCATACTTATATCGGAAAAATTCAGCATCGAGTTTAATCTTTTCATCAAGTTCACACACCAATTTGGTAAGGTTGACTACCGAAAGAGAATAATGTTTGGACATTAATTCAAGTAGTTCCAGACCTTGACGGTCAAACAAAACCAATAATTCCTTACGAAAAGGAGAGTTAGCCTCTAAACCTGTGGGAAATTGGGAATGCCTCAAGCCTTTTGGTACAATTTTATGCTTGAGGCATTCCTGGAAATAAGAAATTTCCAGTTGAGTTTTCCTTAGTTTAACCGATAATTTATCCAGTTCCTTAAGGTTAGTTGCAATACCCAGTTGTTCATTATCCATATCTGTACCACGTTGTGATACATCATTTGTTAATGAACCAAAAGAAAAATTGTAAGCCAACCAGTTGTTAATATTAAAAGAAAAACCATCTTTTACCGTATTAGATAGGACTGCTTCGGTTAACGGTAATCCTACAGCAGGTTTAAACAGTGGAAGTGCTGCTGAATTCGAAGAAGTATTAAGTAATCCAGTATTTCCGCGATTGTCCCCGCTGTTGTTACAGCCAGCCAAAGCCTGTTGTTGATTACATCCACCCAATTCGCTAGCCGGACTACTCCGCTGCCCACAAGGGATGTTATAGAATGAAGAACCAGGTGATATTCCTTGACCGGCAACATGGACTGCTTCAACCACAGTGTTTCCACCAGATGAACTAGGAAGCTGTGAGAGAGGTGCTTTTTGCACGTCGTAATGACGTTCTAGGTTATCCAAACGCGCCATAAGACAGTCTAAGCGCGAAATTAGAAAATTGAAGTTCTTGTTCTCCGTCTCTGGAGCTTTTGACGGTGCCAAACCACACGACTCATCTCCATTCTTTAAAAGTTCAGGAGTATTTACAAAAAGTGTGCCACTGTCCTCCGACTCTAAACCAGACGTCATGTACAAAACTGATAACTCCAAACAGCGAAAAGACAAACTAGAAGTAGAAACAAACTACTGACAAGAGACTTCAGACGGCACAAGGAAATAAATAGTAAAAATAATGTGTTAAGCGCTTTTCGTTTGTAGAGTAAACAAACTTCATCAGACATATTGAAAATCTTATAAACAGTCACATATATAGAAACAGTTAACCAATCAATTCATCAAGTACACATAATAAATGAGCTGCATTGAACAGTTAAAAAGAACATTTTAAAGGGGTAAGCACATAAACAAAAGCTCCACTCTCACTGTATTAAAAATATACATATAAAAATATAACGCACAATATAACCAAAACTATACTACAAATATTATAACTACATACAATTAGTTATTAATAATTTATAGTAAACTTAAAATATAATCAAGAAAACTTTAAAAATAAAAATATATAATATAATAATAAGAATATGTATGTATATATATATATATATATATATATATATATATATATATATATATATACAAAATATATAATAAGAATATGTATATACATATATATATATATATATATATATATATATATATATATATATATATATATATATATATACAAAATATATAATAATAAGAATATATATATATATATATATATATATATATCTACAAGTTTCCAATATATTCTTCTTATTATATATTTCCACCCCTTCTAGACCTTATCCTAAGGGACAGAAGGGGGGAAAGATGTGGTTCCGCAAACCCCAGGGAGTCGCACCTGCCGCACCTGGTGATTTTCCCCCTAGAGGCAGAGGGGGAAATAACAGACGCCACCCCAGGGGCAGAGGGGGTCCTCAGAAGCAGGGTTCTAAGGAATCTTTTCCTGATCAACCCTTTCAGCATCCCTGAGAAGCTGCCTGAGTGTCTGCCTTCGGAGGCAGTCGGGGGAAGATTATCTCTGTACCCGGAAGCCTGGCAATCCCTCTCCCGAGACACATGGGTACAGAAGATCATATCCGAGGGTTACAAAATCCCATTTACCATCCCCCCGGTACAACCGCCAAGACCCCTACCAGATGTACCACCCACACAAAGGGGTCAGGCGATGCTAGAAATAGAAAAGCTATTAGCAAAAGGAGTCCTCCAGGCAGTCCCAGCAGATCAGCTAGGGTCCGGAATTTACTCCAGGTTCTTTTTGGTACCAAAAAAGACAGGAGACTGGAGACCTATTTTGGATCTCAGCAGGTTAAACAAATCTGTGCTAAAGACAAAATTTTGGATGGTAACAATGCAGTCCATTCTGCCCTTTTTGGGCAGAGACAACTGGATGTGCTCGTTAGACCTCCAGGACGCGTACTATCACATAAAGATACACAGAGGCTCCAGGAGGTTTCTCCGCTTCCGGCTGGGAGTCAGTCATTTTTAATTCAGAGCCCTGCCCTTTGGTCTCACCACAGCCCCCCGGGTGTTCACCAAATGTTTGGCAATGGTCACTGCTCACCTGAGACAGAAAGGATTCCAGGTGTTTCCATACTTAGACGACTGGCTCATTTCCGCTACCACCAAACAGGATCTCATAATGGCCAGGGATTACACTATTCAGCTTTGCAACAGTCTGGGTATTTCTATAAGTTTTGCAAAGTCCTTCTTGTTGCCTTGTCAATGTATCAACTTTATAGGCACCGTATTAAACACCATAGAAATGTCTGCAACACTACCACCCCAGAGAGTGGCAGACATAAGGCGGAATGTTCAGACCCTGTTTCAGCCCAACAAAGTCCAGGTCAACTGAGTGTTGAAAGTGTTGGGCCTCATGGCGGCGGCAATTCTTCTACTTCCATTAGCCCGCTTCCACATGAGGCTCCTTCAGTGGATGCTCTTTTCTCAGTGGTCTTTTCAACAGCTACCAATGACCCACAACATTTGGATAACCCCATCTTGCAAGAAACATCTCTCCTGGTGGATGGTTTCCCCTCAGCTTTTTCAGGGCAAACCCTTTGTTCTCCCCCTTCCAGTTGCCACTGTCACAATGGATGCCTCCCTGATCGGGTGGGGGGGGCCATTATCAGGGCAGGATGGTCCAGGGCACTTGGCAACAGTCAGAATGCCACCTGCACATAAATGTCCTGGAGATGAGGGCGGTGCTTTTGACGTTGCAAGCCCTTCAGAGCTCTCTTCCCACGGGGACTATAGCAATTCAGACAGACAATATGTCTGTGGTGTGGTACATAAACAAGCAGGGCGGAACAAGGTCCTACCCCCCTCTGTCGAGAAGCACTCAGACTTTGGCAATGGGCGATTTCATCTCAACGGTTTCTGATAGCAACGCACATCCCCGGGAAGTCCAACGTCATAGCAGACAGATTGAGCAGAACTATCTTCGTGCCTCACGAGTGGTCTCTAAATCAAGCGGTAGCAGATGGAATCTTTCGGAAGTGGGGCCAGCCTTGCTGCGACCTTTTCACAACTCCCCAAAACAGCAAGTGCCTCGACTTCTTCACACTTTTTCCTCTGCCAGGCCAACCCCTCGGAGACGCTCTTGTTCACGTTTGGCCCCGGGGTCTTCTCTATGCCTTTCCTCCTTTTCCGTTGATCCCGCAATTAATTCAGAAAGCAATCGCATTGAGATCCAAAATGATCCTCATTGCCCCGTTTTGGCCTCAACAAGTTTGGTTCCCGTTCCTGCACAAATACCTACTGGAACAGCCTTGGCATCTGGAACCCCTTCCGGATCTATTGACCCACCTCACGGGCAAGCTGCATCAGTCTCTACATTCCATCAACCTCACAGCTTGGTTGCTCCACTTCCAGCCATAGCCAGGCTTCCCCTCATTTCTCCTCCTGTTCGTGATATAATTCTGGCCTCCCTTAAGTCCAATACTAGGAAGACTTATGCTAGTAAATGGAAGCGTTTTTCATTCTGGGCGCAAAGTAGGTCCTTAGATCCTTTTCATGCACCCGTTCATGAGGTTCTGGACTTTCTGGCGGAGCTTTTTCATTCTGGATCATCATCGGCCACTATCAGAGTACAATTAGCGGCCATTGCTAATTTTCATGTTGGACTCTCAGAAGCAAATATTATGTCCCACAAACTCTGTAAAGCTTTTCTCAAGGGCATCTTTTTGCTCAGACCTCCAGTAAAAGTTCCACCTCCACAATGGGACTTGAATTTAGTTCTAACCTCACTAATTCTGCCCCCTTTTGAACCTGCAGCTTCTTGTTCCCTCAAACTACTTTCTTGGAAAACGCTGTTTTTAGTAGCTATAACATCTGCCAGAAGGGTCTCGGAACTCCAAGCCTTGTCTGTCTGTCCTCCTTATTTGGTTTTTCATAAAGACAGGGTAACTCTCAGAACAAACCCTTCCTTCCTTCCTTCCTTCCTTCCAAAAGTGCTATCGGAAGCAAATTTGAATCCTTCTATTGACTTACCTGTCTTTTTCCCAGACTATACCAACAGAGCTGAACAAAAATTACATTCATGAGATGTTCATCGCCAATTACGTTATTACCTAGACAGGACAAAACAATTCAGAAAGTCAGATCACCTCTTTCTCTCTTATGCGGCAGGTAAGAAAGGGCTTCCAGTTTCGAAAGTTACCCTTTCCAGGTGGCTGACATCTATTATTACCTTTGTCTATGAGTTGAGGCACAGGCAACTTCCCTTTAGGCCTAAGGCTCATTCAACCAGGGCTCTGTCAACTTCAACGGCGTTTCAAACAAAGTTACCACTAGATGCCATTTGTGCAGCGGCTACATGGGCTTCCAGACATACCTTTATTGCTCATTACAAGCTTGACTTAGCCTCCAGAAATAGAGCTGATTTTGGTTCCACTGTACTCAGGAGTCTGTTTCATTGAGCCACCCAGGACTAAGGTGCTAGGGACGCTGTCCCATTCAGCAAGAATGAAGGCGAGAATGACAACTTAACATTAAGAAGTTATGTCTTACCATAACGTTCCATGTTAGTTGTCTTCTTCTCGCCTTCTTTCTTGCGTCCCTCCCTCCGGCCCCCTAGCCTGGACAGACTCGAGATTGAGTCCTTCCTTTCTGGATATACAATATGTTGCATCTTTCCTGGTATCCTTAGTGTTACTAACAGGTAATCTTCTAATAAAGAGGGTTATAATATTTTTATTATAAGATTGTTGTTTATACTATGCCTTAGCTTCCAAACGAGATCTGGGGAGTTAGTGCATGGTATTGTGAGATATAGGACTGCCTCGAGCCGGTAAAAATAGCTCTCGAGCTATAGTATAGGCCGAGTCGGAGCCGAGATCGGCTCTGAACCCCATCCAGCAAGAAAGAAGGTGAGAAGAAGACAACTAACATGGAACGTTATGGTAAGACATAACTTCTTATTAACATAAATACCTACATGGTAAGATGTTTAACCATCTTGCTTAAGATTGGAGCATGCATCTTCTAAGTGGGTGACTCTTCCTCAGACTGAGAGAAGTTGATCTTAAGAGGTTTGTACTGAGCCTACTCCTGTTTAGCATCTATTTTTCAGACCTCCAAACTAGTAACAGTAATCTCTGGTTATAAAGTTTTCTGACTGCTGCAGCTTTGGTGTGGTTCTCGAATCCTGTTTGGATTCAGACATCCTCCAAAAAGAACTAAAGTCAAGTCCTTTTGCGTAGAAGATGGACTCAAGAAATGTAGCATCCTCCCCATCGACAAGCAGAAACACTCTGCATCCTGCTGTATTGAAAATAATCTCCTTATATGCATCAGTGATCAGAGATGTGGACACTTGTGTTGATAGCCCCTTCTCCTATGACCATTATGTGGGGATTATGGTTAGGAAATCTTTCTATATTTTGCAACTAATTGCCAAAGGCATCTCTTCTAAAATCAAGGAAGTCCTTGTTCCCCTATATTGTGCCCTAGTCAGACCCATTATAGAATGTAATGCGGTCTTCAACATGCATTTGGGTGGGCACAATAAAAAAAAAAAAAAAAAAAAACTACAAATATTCCATGCCTATCTTATCAAACCTTTATGGATCCAGTTCTTCTTGACTCTTTTTTTTTTTGCAGCCACTACCAGACCCAGAGATCTCAACCTTCATCAAGGAGTAAATAAAAATCGGAGGTTCCCTGCATGTCAAACAGTGTGATTTCTTATAATTCTTCACGCATAGCTTGGACAGCTGGATGTATGCCCTTGAATATGCCCCTGGACTTGAGCACTACCTTCCTTGCAAAAGGTGGTCAAACCTGCCTGTGGGTTTTGGCACTGTACACATGGCGTTTGGTCAAACTTGCCTTGTATATCCTGCAGTTCAACTAGTGTCATTGGTTAACTGGGTTCTCGAACAATAGTAATTGTTTAGGTTAATTTAAATAGATTTTACCATATCTTTTAATTTTTTTATTGGGGTTTTACTTTAGACTATAAATGTGAATTGAGAAGAAGCAGTGTTGGTACAAATCCATTTGGTATGCCACCTTCTTGGTTACGGGTTGTGCAGTTTCATTGGGAACGTTTTTGTTGGCAGTTTAGAGAAGCATGCCTTTAAGGTGTGGAGAGTAGAGGTTAAGTGACAAGTGGCAGGACTGTTGGGAAGTAGGCTTGGAGGTTAGAGAAGAGAGATCACATCTTCTGTGTAAGTGGGAAGTTGCCATTGTATGAGCATTTTAGAGGTCATCTGGGCTGCTCAGTGGTGAAGCAGGTAAGAAATGCAATAGCGACTTCAACTAAAGTAGACTAGTTAAAGCAGTAACAGCTCAAAGATGAACACTGCCTTACTGCTTTTTAAAGACCTGCCAGCACTAAAGGGTGCTGACATTAACAAGCGAAGTGATACTATGCTGCAGTCACTGTACAGGAGAATGAAGACATAAGGTAAGGAAATGGGAATCCCTCAGGGCAGCAAATGATAGAACTAGTGTTTGAAAACTAAAAGTAAACTGCATAAATGGTAGAGAAGTGGCCAGCCAACTACAGTAGTCCAAAGACTTGCACCCAGTAGTTTTTGTTCTGAGATGTGTACTTCCACCAATTTAATCAGGTCTGCTGCATCTGCTTGATGGAGAGGGCTCCTCCCCACAATTCAGGAATAGAGCATCTTTGCTGCAAACCTCTATGTTCTTCTTTACAAGGACACTATTGGTGGATTGGTGGCTAGGTATATAGAACTAATGGGCAAATTAGAACAGAAGTCCAGCACTGGGAATGCAGAACAGGATTATAGCAGAGAAAAAAGTATTGCAGATAATATATCTAGTCAGCCGGTATAATATGTTCAAGCAAGTCAAGACAGTGCTACATTTGCTAAGAGCTACTGTGGTTAAGAATTACGTAAAGGAACTAGTACTCTTTTCGGAGTTATAGGAGCAATCTTCTTTTAAGTTCAAGTAGAATGTGAATGTACTGCAGCCTCTTCCTCCTCTTCTTGGGAGTTTTATATTTCTAGAGTGCTTATTTCATGTCGAACAATATTTAGCAATGCATTATAGCAGGTGTCACATACACCTCACTAAAAATCTCTCTTATTGGAGAGGATCACCATTCCATCGCTTGTGTTTCTGTAACACCAGCGTGTGGAAAGTTGGAAGGAAGAATAATGAGTTTGTTAGTGAGGGGGTGCGTATTAACAAAGCTACGTATGTCCTTCTGACAGCGTAACAATGAAGTGTGAATTATTTGTATGTAACTCAAAGACAGATGTGTGATCAAAATTGTTGTTGCAATACCTCCCGAGTCAGCAGAACACAACCAGCTTGTGGATATGCAGTGTAAAGGCCACCCAGACTGCTTAGATGGCAAAGCAGGTAAGAAAAGCACTGGGTTATTCAGCGCAGGTTGTCTAGTTAAAGCAATGTAACAGCCCAAAGAGGAGCACTGCCCTTCCTCCCTTTAATAGATAAGCAGTCCAGTCAGTCCATTGCAGTAACCCAAACGCACACCACAGATAGTTCTTATTCTCAGAAGCATACCTCCACTGATTTAGTAAGTTTGATGGGGGTGGTGGGGCTCCTTTACACACACTCCAGGAATGGAGCAGTTCACTTGTATCCCTCTGCGTTCTTCTCACTTGGGTGGAGTGCTGGGAAGTTGGCACTTGTGTGTGAATGTATGTTATATGATCATAGGATCTTAGGAGAATAGTAGGTTAGCAACCCTAAAGGGCCTTTTCATGCCTAGCCATGCTTTTTAGAAATATTAGGTATTGGTCTCATAAGTTATGTGGGGGTAGATAAACTTACGCATGAGTGGTCAGGCATTTACAAGCATTTTCTCTGTAATAGAGACATGTGCACCAGACCAGGGGTAAATTTGCAATTTCCCATCCGCTGATGCATGTTTTGCATGAGTAAGTACAGGGAAGAGTTTTGCTTCACATGGGTGGAAAGTATGTTCCAGAGAGGGGAACCTCTGTGATAGGTACGTGTCCCTCACACATGTCTTACTTATGTTGCAGGCTAGGTTTAGATCCCTGGATTGGGTGTTTCTGGGGCCGTTTGTTTGTCAAATGTACAACAGAGCCATTAAGGCTGGATCAGAGGATGCTTTGTATGCCAGCCATTGATCACCTCCCAGAACCTGTAAGGGACTTGAATATATAAGAAGGATGCTTTGAAACAGTCCATGTAGGTCCTTTCTATGCCATGTATTTATTTTTTGTGAGGAGGCCCTGTGGTTACTTCAGTTGTTGCAAATGCCTGGAAGGGTACATGCTGAAGGATGCATTGCTCTAAATGATTGGTCTTATGAGGGCACGGTACATAGGGACAATGGCATCTTTGGCCCTTGATGCCACACCTTTGCTTGTAAGTTCTGCAACATGTAATACCTTTATCACTACTGTAGATGTCTGATGGTCACATGCCAAGTTGATGTTTACATGTGTTCCCAAATCCCTGACTACTGGGGTCTGCTCTTATGGCTGTATTATCGATTTGTTAATTTTCAGGTGGTGGCCATCTTGCCATAGGATACTGTTGTACACTTCTTAGCATTAATTTTGAGTTTTAAGTGACTCCACCTAAATTGTGATTGAATGCTTTGACCAGATCAAGTTAGGCAGTAGACACTGTTTTGCCCACACCCATTACTTTGGTGACCTTCTCAAATGTCCAGCAGGTTGAGTAAACATGACCTTTCTCTTAACAAAACCAAACTGAGCTAAATCGAGCATCTGAAGGTTTCCTGTGTTGTCCATATCCAGACTAATTTCCTGCTATTAAGTGATAACCTGGCAAAATTTCAAGCCACCATAAACTCTAAGAACACTGCTGCCTACACAGAACTGTTCACAGAAGCCCTATACAGCCATGTTAATAGCTGCATAGAGGTAGCTGTACCCACCAGGAAGAAGTACAGAACTAATTCAAAAAGATAAGCCACCCTGGTGGAATCACAAAATCAGTAGGCTGTATAACAGATGGAAGAAAATCATGGCACAAATTGAGGTTGCTGCACCCAGCAGGATAAAAGCACTCTCATCAAACTAAACAAACAACTCAGAGGACAAAGTCTACCAAAACCAAATTTGAGGTAAATTTAGCCTCCCAGGCCAATGACAACCACAAGACATTCTTTAGCTATGCCTGCAACCTCAAAGGCTATACACAGATGTTCTTCGTTCCACATTGCTGCAGTCCTTACTATTGGGTAGTCCGCTGTCCAGTCGGCCCGAATACCAGAGTATATGGCTGACGTCGGTCAGGGCGCATTAGACTGACGTCAGTACGTCAGGGTACTAATGCGCATGACCGACGTCACATCCTCAGTCTTTTTTGCCGCATGGTCCGATGCAGAAGCAGTTTTGCGAGTGCAGGTTGGCGTTCTGAAATATTTCCAAACCGGAGTTTCAGACGAATCAGAGTTGGCTAAGTACCCGTTGGAGCATTTTGGTTTTTTCTTGCCTCAGTATTTAACCGGATGTCAGAAAAAGTGAATAACTGTATTTCTTGTGGGAAACAGATACCTCATAGGGATTACCATACCTTGTGTATACCTTGTTTAGGGCCCGAGCACGACGTTGTTGGATGCCGCTCTTGTGCTAGGTTTAACAAACGCACTATTAAGAGGAGGTTAGACTGTGCCAGGTTAGTGTTTGGGAAGCGTTGCAATTATAAAATGCCGTCGGATGCTCCGACGCCCGCTTCGATCAAGAAGCGCAAGGATAAAACAGCGAAGCCTAGGGTTGATGAACCGGCAGTCCCGGACGTCGGTTCTTTAGAAGGCTCAGTGGAGCCAGAGGTTTTGCCAGGAGTTTCTATGGAGTCCCAGGCAGAAACTTTACTGTTACAGGATGTGCCTTCTCAGGAGGTAGGCCAGGCTGAGGGGGCTTCTCAGGTAACTGTTCTTCCCTCTCTTCCCAAGGTAGTTAGAGCCTCTCCTTCTGTTGCTAAAACTTCTTTGAGGGGTAGGCCAAGTTCAGCTTCAGTGGGGGCTTCTCCTAGCATTTCGGGTTCTGTACCTAAGAAACATATGCTTAAAATGGCAGAAGATTTGATTACTATGATTAGAGGTTCTATGCCCCTCGATAAGAGGCCTAGGGTGGAACCGGAGTTTGATAGTTTTGAACAGTGTTCAGAGGCTTCTGAGTCTTCTGCGGAAGATTTGCAGGAGTATCCTCCTTATTCTGATTCGGATGTGGATGATTCCACTCCTACAGCTTCTCCTCCTGAGGATTTCTCATTTTCAGAGACTCTGCATTCCATGAGGGAGCACTTTAAATGGGAAGGCCAGGATTACTCTGATTCAGGAAAAGGCTTAGGGAATTCTTGTTTTACCCCAGCATAGGCCCTTAGCTATACCTCCTGTGTTGAATGTGGTGGAAGATGTTTTTGCAGAGGCTTCCCTGAACCCTGACTCTTTGCCTCCTGCTCCTGTTAAACCTGATAGGTACTATAGGGTGCCCGACGCTCATAAGTATTTGTTTAAGAGTCCTAGGGCGGACCCAGAAACTGTTTCTCAAGGGCCTAAAGGTGTTAAGGCCTCTGTGGTTAAAAATCCTGTTCCCACTGATAAAGTGGCAAGGGCTTTGGATAGGTGGGGAAAGAAAGTGTATACTTCTTCCACTCTAGCCATGAGAGCGTTGAATTGTCAGTTTCACATGCTGAAATATCAAAATTATCTCCTTTCACAATTGAAATCTAAGGTGGATGCTTTGGCGGAAGGTATTGAGTGTAAAGAGTTGCTGGATTTGGTTCATGTGTCTGAACAAGTGGGTAAGCATTCTTTGCAATGTGGTTTTGATGCTGTACAGGCCTCCTCGAGGGTGGCTGCCACTAGTTCTGTTCTTCGCAGGCATGCCTGGTTGAGGGATCAGAATTTAGCTGAGCATGTTAAGACTAGGATTTTGGATGCTCCTTTACAGTCTGATGTGTTGTTTGGTTCGCCTGTGGAAGCAGTTTTAAAGAAAATGGAGGACAAAGCTAAGTCTATGCAAACTGTTAAAGATTTTATGCAGGTGCAGCCACCGAAGTTTAGTAGAAATTGGCCTGCTAAGGGGTGGACATATCCTGCTTATGATTCCCAGTCTAGGGGTAGGTCTAGACGTGGTAGGGGCAGAGCTCAAGGTTCTTTTAGGCCTAGAACAGGAGTTCACCTGCTCAGACTTCTGGTGAGGGCAGGGGTCAGTCCTTTCGTAAACAGACCCAATGACCTGCATTTTCAGCTGCCAGTAGATTCTCGTCTGGCAGCTCCTTTGGGAGGAAGACTGTCTCTTTTCAAAGAAAATTGGGATTTAATTACTCAAGACAGATGGGTGTTGGATATCATTCACCACGGTTACAGGTTTTATTTCCATACATTGCCCCTTTCAAAGGCATGCCAGACGTTCCTCCTCCACAAAGAAAAGAGGCTCACAAGCAAATTTCTCAGTTACTCCAGATGGGGCCATTCAGCCAGTCCCTGTATCAGAAAGGGGCCTAGGATTTTATTCTCGCTTGTTCCTAGTACCAAAGAAGGGGAACACGTGGAGACCAATTTTGGATTTATCTCTCCTCAACACTTATCTGGACATTCCCAAGTTCAAGATGTTGACGTTACAACAGCTTTTACCTCTGCTGGGCAAAGATCACTGGATGGTAACTTTAGATCTCAAGGAAGCTTACCTTCATGTGCCTATAAGGCTAAGTTGCAGGAAGTATCTGCGGTTTCGAGCTGGAGATTCTCATTATCAGTTCTCTGCATTGCCCTTTGGCTTATCTACTGCCCAGAGTATTCACAAAGGTTCTGGCTCCAGTGATAGCTTACTTCAGGCTACAAGGAATTCAAATCTATCCTTACTTGGACGACTGCCTGATTCTGGCTCAAGAAAAGGAAGACCTTCTACAACATCTGGAATATGTTATAGCAGTGCTAAGATGCCTAGGGTATTCTGTGAACGAAATAAAGTCCAGTCTAGTACCCTCTCAAGACATGTGCTTTCTGGGTGTGAGACTGAATACAGCAGCCCAGATGGCCTTTTAACCCCGGACAAACAAAAGAGTCTATCACTTTACTTCCATCAACTATCTCATCAGTCCGTGCTGACTGCAAGGACAGTCCTTCAAGCATTAGGGTTCATGGCATCTTGTATTCTGGTGCTTCCCAATGCCAAACTGCATATGAGGAAGCTGCAATGGTATCTCAAAATGTATGGACACAGCACTGCCAGGATTTGGACACGGTCATTCAAATAATACCTTGCCTTCAAAAAGAATTTTTGTGGTGGGCTCAGGAATGTCACCTAAACAAGGGACTCTCTGTGACCCGGCCAGAGGCGAGTCAGATTTTAACGACAGATGCCTCGGACATTGCTTGGGAGCTCATCTAAATGGAAAGTGGATACAAGACAAGTGGCCTGCCAGACTACAGCATCTACATATCAACATGAAGGAGATGTTAGCAGTCCAGTTTGCATTAATGGCTTTCAAGGAGTTACTTCTTCCAGGGCAGGTGTTGATTCTAACAGACAACACAACTGTCATGTGGTACATCAACAAACAAGGGGAACACATTCTTATCCTCTATGCAGGCAAGCAATGATTTTATGGGAGACTGCGCTAAGCTTGCAACTAACTCTTCAGGCAAGGTTTCTGCCAGGAGCACAGAACTCCTTAGCAGATGTGTTAAGCAGACAAATCATGGATCCCCACGAGTGGAAACTGGATCTTCATGTATTTCAGAAATTGACAGTGTCATGGGGAACTCCAGACCTAGATCTGTTCGCTTCTCCACTAAACCACCAGCTGCCAAAGTTTTGCACAAAGGGGTTTCATCACACAGCTTGGAAAGTGGATGCTCTGTCTTTCAGTTGGAAAAACCTTCATGTGTATGCCTTTCCACCTCTGCCTCTTCTTCCAAAGGTGCTATTAAAAGTCAGACAAGACAATCCAAGGATGATTTTGATAGCTCCAGACTGGCCTCGGCAACACTGGTACCCACTACTAAGGAGTCTGGTAAGGAAGCCTCCATGGCCTTTACCTTTGATTCCTCATCTGTTATCTCAGAAGGACGGTCATCTGCTCAATGTCAAGCTTCACTCTCTTCATCTAACAGCCTGGCATATTCTGTGTTGAAACACAGCAGGTCTCAACTTCCTCAACAAGTTTTAAATGTGATTATGGAAGCTAGAAGACCTAGTACAAGGAAAGTGTACAGAAAAATGGAAGAGATTTTTATTTTGGAGTACAGCAAAGAATTTGGAGATTTCTGAGCCTAATTTGAGTGTGGCTCTTCAATATCTTACTGAGTTATTGGACAAAGGTTTGTCCTTCTCTTCCATTAAGATTCATGCTGCAGCAATTTCAGCTCACTATGATTGTGACCCACCATTGTTTTCGCATCCTTTGTTCAAGCAGTTTCTTAGAGGGGCAAAGAATATAAGACCCCACGTAGAGCTCCTACTCCTGCTTGGGATCTCAATTTTGTGTTGGAAAAACTTACTCTACAACCTTTTGAGCCTGCGGCTACTGCTGAATTGAAATACTTGTCATGGAAGACTGCTTTTCTGTTGGCTATTACTTCTGCAAGAAGGGTGTCTGAGTTGCAGGCCCTTATGGCAGTAGAGCCCTTTTGATTTTCCATAAGGATAGGGTATCATTACGTACTAATCCTTCCTTTATGCCTAAGGTGGTTTCTAGTGTGGCTTTAAACCAAACTATTCATTTGCCTACTTTTTATGCAGACCCCCAAAATAAAGGGGAAAAGATTTTGCACACTTTAGATGTACACAGGCAATTGCGTTATTATTTAAGCAGGACTAAGGATTTTAGGCAGTCTCAGCAGTTGTTTGTTTCTTTTGCTTTGAGTTCGCAGGGCAAGCCTGTGTCAAAACAAACTATTTCTAGGTGGATTGGGTTTTGCATTGCATTTTGTTATTCCCATCATGGCAAGGTGATTCCAGCTGGGATTAGGCCTCATTCCACTAGGGCTACTGCCACTTCTACAGCTTTTCTAAGGGGGGTGGCAACTAAGGATATTTTGGAGGCAGCTACTTGGAGTTCAGTGCATACTTTCTCTAAGCATTATCACCTTCCTATCTACTCTAAGTCTAGGGCTGGTTTTGCCACAGCTGTTTTGCAAGGCATGTTGTCAGCTCCTACTTCTTTATGATTTGCCAGCCTCCCTTTCCTCTGCTTTGGGATTCTACCCAATAGTAAGGACTGCAGCAATGTGGAACGAAGAACATAGTACAGTTTTGTACCTACCATAAATGTAGATGTTCGAGGATCCACATTGCTGCAGTCCAATTTACCCTCCCTCCTTCCCCTCTGTGTTTAGGGGTGGTTGTGTAGGTGAGGTTATATGTTGATATTTTGTATATATTTTTGTATATATTGTACATATTTTGGGTGCAGGTATTTTGGGCCTTGTCTTTTTAGGGTCTTCTGACATCTGGGGCAAGAAAAGACTGAGGATGTGACGTCGGTCATGCGCATTAGTACCCTGACGTACTGACGTCAGTCTAATGCGCCCTGACCGACGTCAGCCATATACTCTGGTATTCGGGCCGACTGGACAGCGGACTACCCAATAGTAAGGACTGCAGCAATGTGGATCCTCGAACATCTACATTTATGGTAGGTACAAAACTGTACTTTTTGTGCAGAGCCCATTGTAAATGGAGCCACCTGTTCTGAGCCAGAAGATATAGAAAACCTACTAGGTGACAAAATCAGCTCCAGTGTTACCCTTCTCTCCCTCTCAACCTGCCCTCAGGAAATACCATCAAATGTAACTCCCCCTGCTATCACTATGGAACAAGTCCTTAATGCTCTCTAATGCCAAGAACACTGCATCAGTGGGCCCAGACAATATGTTAGATGTCTTCTAAATAGCATGAAACATGACTTGTCAGACCGTCTGGAATTTCTGTTTAACTGTAGCCTCCAAACATTCTTCTTGTCTCATGAATAGAGAACAGCAACAGTCATCCCTCTGCACAGAGGTGGACCACCTACAGACCCGTGGAACTACAAGCCCATAAGTCTTGCTAGTCTTATATGCAAAGCCATGCAAAGAATTATTATGAAAATGATCAATAACGATATAGTAAACCTTCAGACACTGAACCCACCCCAGTTTGGCTTCATGAGGGGCAGGTCATGCCTACTCAACCTGGTGGGCTTCTTTGAGAATGTCACCAAAGTAATGGATAAGGGCAAAATTGATCAAACTGCCTACCTTGAACTGGCCAAGGCATTTGACACACTACCCCACTCAAGCATTGTTGACAAACGCAAGAAGTTAGGCACACACCCGTATGTTACCCGGTGGATAGCCAGCTGGTTTACAGACAAGACCCAGGAAAGTAAAATTGGGGAGTCCACCTCTACATAGAGGCCAGTCACAAGTGGAGTCCCTCAGAGATCGGTCCTTGGAGCTCTTCTTTTTGGTAGGAGGCCCATCATTTTGAAGTCAAGGCCAGTATCACTGTTCTCTGACTACATTTGCAGATTATTGCAAATTAGGAGCTATCATTGAATCCCACACTGACACAGATGTTCTCCAGGAAGGGCAGACACAGACAAACAATGGGTGTCAGAGCCATGGACTAAAACTAAATGCCAAGAAATGCATAATAGTATCCACCCCTGGTAACTGGCATATTGACAAAACACCCCTTAGACTTGACCCAGTAGTCAAAGACTTGGGGGCACACACAGACAGCAGTCTAGCCTTTGGCCATCACATGTGTGCAATAGTGAAGAAATCATTCAATGTTGCACAACTTATAAACAATGATATGGCATCTAGGTCCAAGGAAGCTATTGTTCCACTGTATTTGGCATTCATCAGACCTGTCATTGTGTACATTGCTCACTTTGGTATGTACCTAACCAGGCATATCCAACAAATGGAATGTCCACAGAGGTTCCTCACGTGAGTACAGGGCATAAGTAAAATGTCCTATGTAGACAGTCTCAAGGCCCTATCCCTGTGTTCTGTTTCCTACAGGCTGTTGAGGGGAGATCTATGCCTGGCATACAGGGCATTGTCAGAACCCACTCTGTTGGACTTCCTTCATATTCACAAAACAAACAGCACCAGAATTACCCATTCTAAAGACTTAAACCTTGCCTGTGATATAAATAGGACTTGCTGGAGAGACAGGTATGTATCTCAGACCCAGAGACTACCCTGTCTTTGGTACACACTCCCCTTCCATGTGAAGCAGAATTCTTCCCTATCCCAATTCAAGTGCAATGTGGACATTTGGATGGGGAACAGGAACTTCATCCCTGGCTTGACACCTGTGTCTCTAATGGACATATGCAACCTGTAACTGGTTCATCTCGCAGGCCCCTGCTTGTAAATATTTCATCTCCCAGGCCCCTGCTTACCCTTAACAAGGGTACCAGAACTTGTCAGAGACTTGGGATGCACGGCTAGGCTTAAAAAGGCGATTGTGGTTGTTAGCCTAGTAAACACCTATGAGGTCATGTTTCATGCTATTAAGAAGGCATCCTGGATTATTGTCAGGTCCCATTGATGATGTGTTTTTTGCTGTGGCGAGTGCATTCAGGACCTGTTCCCTGGTAGTTTGGAGAGTTGTGGTTGTGATATTTTTAGAATGGCATTTGGGGAAGAAAGTGGGGATAAACTGAATCTTAATTTATCACCCAGTAGGTTTGCTATGGCCTCAGGTTCAGTACAAGTGGCTCCATTTACAGTTAGTTCTGCACATTGTTGTACATTGCCTTTGAGGTTTCAGACATAACTAAGAATGCATTGTGGTTGTCCTTAGCCTGGGAAGCTACTCCTATCTCAAAATTGGACTTTGGTTGACTTAATTAGTCCACTGAATAGTTTATTTAGTTTGATGATGGATTTCTTGCCTCCCTTGGCATTGCACTTCGTTTTTTGGCTAGGATTTTTTTTTTGTTATGTAGTCTATTGAAGTTGTGATTCCACCATGGTTGCTTGTTTTTGAGTTGGTTGCAGACTTATTTCAGGTAGGTACTGCAGCCTCTATACGGTTGTGTGCATGTTTGTAGTGTCCTTGTGAATTACTTGGTCTTGGCAGCAGTGCTTCCTGGGTTTGAGGGGGCTTGAAATTTTGCCAAGGTGTCATGAAGAATTAGTAAGCTTGTTTTGGAATAGTTTCTAAAAGTGCCAGGGTTACCTGATGTCACAGGTTTTATTTTTATTTCCAAGGAGATGGCTTTGTAGTCTGACCTGTTTGTGATGACAATGCACGGAGGGTGGTGTTTTGATGAGGACTAGGTGTAGGATTTTAACATCACCCTAGTGGGTGTGCAGACTATTTTAATTCGAGGGTATTTGTGTTTACAAAGTCCAGGAGTCTCTGAGCCTGCATGCCAGGGGTCATGTAGTATTCCCGTTTTATAGTGGGGGTAGTTAAAGCCACCCTTGAATATGGTGGTAGTTTGAATGGGGAGTGCCTTTAATACGTATTAGTATGTGTTACAGTTTTCCTGGATCATAGAGTGGGACATATAGTCTGAAAGGATATGGTATGAAACTTTGCCTGCAGTAACTTGGATGTGGAGAAACTCAAACATATTATACTGTTTGACCAGCTTTGAGGTATGTTTGTTTTTGATATAAATTGAAACGCCTCCACGTTTTGTCTCTTGCTGTGCAGTAACTGGTCTAAATGTGTGGAAGGCATTATAGGCCCTTACTGATGGGATGCCCTCTGCTGCTTTAGACCATGTCTTATTAAATGCACAGACAACTACATTCTCCAGAATAAGGAGAGAGTCTTGTTTAGACTCCTGGCATTGAGCAGTAACACCTTTAGACTTTTGTGGGTTGGTTTTGTTATGCAGGAAGATATATAAGGTCGGTAATGCCTTTAAAATTCTGTTGAGGTGGATAAGGCTTTATCCAACATTTGAAAGCCTAGAAGTGGGCAGGTACAGACTATCTGTGATAAAGCAGCATGATCTGCCACCTGTATCCTCCTAGGCTAACACATTTTGTATCCCTTTAAATGACACCAAAAACTAAGACAATTGTTAAAGTCAACTTTCTGTTCATATTGTGGCAGCATCCCCGGAGAAAGTAGAATACTGCTCCATACTTGAAGCCAGAGACTGCTTTTTACAGCTCTGCCCATCTTTACATATGTCTGTCAGTCTCAAAGTCATGTCTCCACCCTATACAGGTCAAAAAAGTTTTATAGAGAATTGGGAAACAAGGTAAAAGGAATTGAAAGAATACCAAAAAAAGAAGAAATAGGTATATTTCAAAGAACTATTTATGAAGATCCTGTGGAACATAACAAAGATGCTAAATGGATAGAAGAAATAAAAGAAATAATAAGATTTTTAAAGGTACATGATATGAAATGGGATGATGTAACAGCTGGAGAGATTGAAACAAAGTTAAGAAAAACCTCTAATTGGAAAACCCCAGGCCCAGATGCATTACCTAATTTCTGGTTAAGCGTATTAACACCTTTGCACGCAGATTTAGCCATAAATATTTACTATTTATATGCACACCCTGAACAGACACCAACCTGGTTAACAACAGGAAAAACAATGCTCCTACTGAAGAGTGAACCTGCAAGCTACCCTAAAAATTGTAGACCAATAACTTGCCTTCCAACGATCTATAAAATATACACTGGAATTGATGTCGACAGAAGTTATAGTCATTTAGAAGAAAACTCAATTATGGCAATAGAACAAAAGGGCAATAAAAGAAAGTTATATGGAACAAAGGATCATTTGTTGTTAAAGTCATAGTGGAGAACTGTAAAAAGGGGAAGAATCTAAATATGGCATGGATTGACTACAAAAAAGCATTTGATAGTGTCCCACATTCATGGATAAAAGAGTGGTTAAAAATGTGTAAGATACACACTACAGTGCATTACAGTGACCACGAAAAAGTGGCAGACGACATTGCAATTAAGCCATGATAAAGAACAAATTATTATCCCAGAGATAAAAATTCAAAGGGGGATGTTCCAGAGAAATTCTTTGCCACCCCTGCTATTCTGCCTTGCCCTAAACCCATTAAGCTGTCTATCTAACGGCTTAGGCCATGACTTTAATTTGGCTCCTAGAAAACAACAAAGTGTAAAGACTTCTCATCTTCTCTTTGTCAATGATTTAAAACTGTATAGCTTATCAGATGAACTGAAAGCACAACTGCAAGTTTTCAAAATGTTTTCAGATGATATAAGAATGTCAATTGGTCTTGATAAATGTGCAAAAACAACCTTTAAAGCAGGAAAACATCAGTTTGGGACAAGAATGTGATGTAAAACAACTTGAGCAAGAGGGAGTATGTAAATAGTTGGGTATTAATGAAGGATCAATGGTAAAACATGAACAAATGCAAATAAAACTTAGTAAGAAATACTTTAGAAGACTTAAATGAATCCTGAAAACAGCGTTGACATCTAGGAACAAAATTCAAGCCGTAAACCAATTGGCTCTTCCTGTCCTAACTTAGTTTTAGAGTGATTGACCGACCACAAAATGTGTTGGATAGATTAGACAGGAAAACAAGATGGATGCTTCATGTTCACCAAGATAATGTGTTCCCCATTCTGAAAGAGGGATGGGCCTCCATGAAATTGATTACATGTATAGATCTGCAGTTGTGGGACTCCACACATATCTGCTGACATCACAAGACCCACATATAGTGAAAGCTTTGAAACATGAGGAGAATAAATATATCGACATCAAGCAGGAATGAAAATCAAACCAGAAATAGATAAAAATCAGTCAGCAACTGAATATGCCCAAAAACTAAAGAAAGAATATAAGGTGAAGGACCAGATGAGAAGGCAAGAAATGTGGAAATGCATACATATAGTTGCAAGTATAGAAAACTTCTGGAAGAACCTCATGTTGATCAGGATTGAATGCAGAAATGGTTAAGGAGAGGCAAATTCAAACCAAAAAATGAAAGGTTATTATTGGCGGCCCAAGATAGTGAGCTTCCACACAAGTTGGTTTAAAAAGTCTATTGAACATGTGTGAAAAACAGACAGCTGTTTTTGTAAAACAGAATTGGAAACCGTTGCTGGTTGTGACATACTAGTGTCAGAAGGGACTATATAGTGAAAGGCATAATAATGTGGCAAGACTTTTGTACTGGTGATTGTGCAAAAATTATGGTACTGAAGTGGCTGAAAAACACTGGAAGCATGAGCCACAAAGCATCATAGAAAATGATGAAGTTTACATCACATGGGATCACCCATTACCAACAGTTCAAAAGACAGATGCTAGAAAACTGCATATAGTGGTCCATGAAAAGAAGACAAAAGTAGCATTGATCATTGAAATTGCCACACCCAGTAACTACAGCGTTTTGCCTACAGAGAAAGACGGTCATAAAATATCAGGATTTGCAGGCAGAAACAAGAGCAGTGTGGAAGAAAGATACCCAGACAGTTCCAACAGTAATAGGCGCAACAGGTCTTATAAATAAAAAAAAAAATCTGCAATTGTATTTAGATATGTTACCAATGCATGTAACCCCGTATGAATTGCAGAAAGGCATTACTGGGCACATTGAGGGTGCTGCAAAGAGCATATCTGGTTGACATCAAAGATTGAAACAATACTAATTTAATGAACTTTAATTGTACTTTGACTTAGGAATGGGGTCCATTCCCGTCATGGTATTAAAACCCCAAAAGACTTTGAGAAATTAAAAAAGGAAGAAGCCATAAAATTCATTGATAACAGGTTAAGTACAACAGCTTGTGTCATCAGTCTTTCTCTGGAGAGAGTTTGTGCCAGTGCTTCAACCGTTACAGTAGAAGTCCACTCCCCCAGTCATACTAGTTCAAGTGCTGGGTCTTATGGCAGTTTTTCTCTAACAGCATTTTATCACACCCTCCAACATATGAGGATCCTTCAGTGTTTTTTTTTACGCCCAGTAGTCACAGCTTTCCTGATTCGTATGACACAGTATGCAAAATGAATCTGTTCTGGTGGCTGACCTCCCCAAATCTTCTCTTGGGTCATCCATTTTTCTTGCCTCCCCCAGCTGCAGTAGTCACCATAGATGCTGCCTCTTCATGGTGGTGGGGGCCTTTCAAGGGGAGGATGGTCAAGGCATATGGATTCACAAAGAGATCAATCTTCACATCCGTATCCTTGAGATGAGAGGTATCTTCCTAGTGTTGCAGGGATTTCTGGGCCTCTTTCCTTGGTGGTTGATCTATCCTAGTATATCTTTAAGGGGGGGGGGGGCAAATCTTATCCACTTTGCAGAAAGACAAGGAGTGTTTGGCAATAAGCTTTAGGTTCTCATCCCTTTCTGGAAATAATGCATATTCTGGGGAAAGCTAACTATTTAGTGGACAAGGTCAGCAGATCCATCTTAATGCCTCACATGTGGTCTGTCAGGCCATTTGTGGCTCAACTGATATTCAGCTGCTGGGGCATGATTTGCTGTGATTTCTTTGCCACCCTGGGCAACGTGAAATGCATCTGTTATTTTGCCCCTCTACCTCCACTGTACAAGATGCTGTAGTCTCAGTGCCCCCTCCAGCTTTCTATATACCTTCTTACCTATTCCTCTTATTCCCCAAGTTTGTTCAGAAAGCAGTGTGATGTAGGTGTACAGCAATTCTCATTGAACCCCCCCCCCCGCTCGTGGCCCAGGCATGTATGGCTTTATCTGATACGTCTTTTAAATGAGCCTTCCTGGCTCCTGTAGCCAAACTGGACCTATTCTCTCATCCATCCTTCCAGCCAGCCTCGTCTGGGTATACTGAATCTCAGAATCTGCATGGTATCTGCAATTCCTGTGATGGCCACAGATGCTTCTTTATATCGATCAATGGTCTAGATTTTGTCAACTTCCTAGAAACTGTCTACGCAAAAAACACAGATGCAAGTGAATAGATTTTCAATTTGGGCGTCTTCACATAACCTAGACCCTGTCTCTTTCAGGTTTTGCACTTTATTTATCCTGTATGAACAAGGGTTTAGTTTCTTAACTGTCAAAGTCCAGCTAGCGTCTCAGTGTAATGTTTTTCTAGGCTTTCAGTATATGCCCCTGGTCTGTCATAAGCTCTGTAAGATGATCCGCAAAGAGACTTTTATTTTGTGTTCTCCAATAAAAGAACCTACCTCTCCATAGGATCTGAACTTGGTTTTTAGATGCCTTAACAAAGCCCTCCCTTTGAGTTGGCCTATACCAATAAGCTTATGTTTTTGTCTTGGGAAAACTCTTTCTTGGTAGCTGTGACCTCAGCCAAAGGAATTTTAGAGCTATAACCTCTGTCCTCATGGATTCCATACTTGATATTTCATAAAGACAAAATGTTCTTAAGAATCCATTCTTTCTTTTTTCCATGGCCTGTGACACTAATCTGAATCAAACCATTCACATACCAGTATTCTTTTTGAATCACTTCAACCAGAGAGAGTATTTAATTGTCACCTTGGATGTCTGCCGTCAACTCTTCTTCTGTTTGCACAGAATGAAAGCCTTTCAGAAGGATTTACAACTGTTCATTTTGTTCACCCCCAACAAATTGGAACAAAGTTTCCAAATCTTATCCAAATGGTTATCGTACTGTGTATCTTTTTATATGATGAAACGAAGGTTTCCAGCTAAACCAAAAGCTCATTCTACTAGGTCAGTAGCTGCTTCTGTTGCCTTTTTCAAAAATTATGCATTAGAGGAAATTTATGCAGAAGCTACGTGGTCTACCTTGCACATGTTTGCTAATCATTACCAACGAGATATAATTTTTTGATCTAAAGTTTAGTTTTGAAGCTTCTGCCCTGAAGGATATCCTTTCATGATGCCACCCGAAGAAGGAGGCTTTGGATTCTTTTCTATCAGCCTGACTGGATGGACAGATGGAATTGATTTGAATGTACTTAACAGTCGCTCCTTTTCATCCTCATCCATCCATTGACATTCCTCCCTCCGTCCATCATCCAGATCCTGCATTCAGGTGGGTTCCAGTGTTCTGTGAGTAAACTCATTCTGAGCACAGGGTAGCATGCAGTGCATTACGAGAGAGGAAAAGGTAAGAGCTTGAAATCGAGCACACTGGCAAATGGCCAGATTGGATTTCAGTAGTGGCTGCAGTCCCATCCATTGTATCAGACAGATGAGGATGAAAAGGATCAAAAATTTGATAAGTACATAAATTTTATTTATCAGTGCATTCATTGTGTACTATTTCATATTCTGTCTTATTAAAGTGCACATTATTTCATTTATACTGTATAGGGATCACCACAACAAAAAACTTGAAAATAGATGCTAACATCCGATCTGATGTCATTTTCATTCATTCCTCAATGATTGGGCTCTGATTCAATGTTTGGATCCAACTTGGCCACTTTCTAAAGATTCTAGGATCCAAATCTCAAGCTCATCCTGTACCCATAATGCCCTTGACCACTACAATCCCTCAGATCAAGTTTGCTGCTATAGTGTACATTACAATTCTGATATATTTATAATAACAGTGCTATGACAGGAAAGTGATAGCTGAAAGATCAGGAGGTCAAACGGGAACTATGGTTCCTGACAACAATTCTGTTAGGTCCCTCCCAAAGTCATGGAGGAGGGAAGGGGGGGTAGTTGAGGAAGAGTGAAAATGGACAACACAGATGTAATGTTATGGTTGGAATACCTGTAGAGTTTTCTCACCAGGAGAATTCAGGACATGAATACCCTGTCCTACAGTGATCGCCTAAAGGCTTTGTCTCTGTATCCAGTCTCCTACAGGCTGCTGAGAGTGATCTTTGCCTGGCTTACAGGGCTTCCTCAGACCTAGCCCTGATGGATCTGTTGCACGTGCCCAAAATAAACGCACTAGAAACACTAGATCCTGGGATATAAACTTTGCTTGTACATAAACAGAGCAAGCTGGAGAAATGGAAACACTATGGAGTAGGCTCCCCACCCA
>NC_056742.1:400744709-400849709 GCF_019279795.1 Protopterus annectens | reverse complement strand
CAGCATGTGACACCTGTATTGTAGCAGTATTTTCACAATGGATAACACTTTCGTAGATCTTTTATGAGCCAGTGAGATTACATACTGTGCCATCAACGCAAGGAGAGTAGCAAGATAAAATACTTCTATTCTGTTACTAAATAGTAAAAATATATTTTTCTTTTATGTGCAAACACAATCCACATATGTTTAGAAATATCTGACTGCACTATATTCTGTTGAACATACTTTTGTATCGCTGAATATTTTGGTTGGTTTATGTCAGTGGGGATTTTGCAGTTTTCCGTTTTCCTTATTGTTGTGCAGACCTAGATTTGATATACACAAGTATACACTACTGATTCCAACACATTTCCAGTTTACCCTTGGTCTTTGCCTAAACCTATAAGTGCTGAGTCTGTGTAGCCATACATAGTCATGTATTAGAAATAGGTGATTCTGAAGTTAAGCACTGATGCTTCACCTACTGTTCTGTGCAGAAATGGGGTTATTATCCACTGTGTGTGTGTAACTCTTAGGTTTTGGATGTGGCCAGATAATCTATCTCCAGTATAAGCTCACTGTCATTCACATTGGGTGAATAACCTTAGAGACTGTCCTGGACGCTGCTGTAGAGAGGTATAACTGATCTCAATATGCACATGTCCAAGTCAGATAAGACGCTTCATTTGAGCAGTATCTTGCTTTCTCTCTTTTAATTATATCACTGTTTCAAATTTCAGCAATTAGCTTATTAATTGATGTCATTCTAGGGGGATCCAAAGTGTGTCAACATGAAAGTTGATGATTGACAGGCTGGCCTGATTTGTCAGAGAGAGACTGTACCTCTGTTCTCAGTGCTTTTGCATATTAGTGCCTTTCTAGGCAAATTCATTTCTTTGAGATTCCAACCTAGTTTATTGTAATCCATGCCATCCATACAGTAGCACCTAATCTTGGTCACCTATACCACCCATTGTCATTTACAGAAATCAAAGTAATTCATAATTAAGAACAGTTTTGCCTTTAAGAGGGCAATCATTCTGTTCTTCCACGTACAGTGAATCCCCCTGACTCCACTACAATGCACTTATCCTCACTCAGGTAATAAATTATTTTCTTCCCATACACCAACTAAACCAACAGAACAGCACCATTTCACCACAAACATCCTTCTGTAAAATCGTCCTCACTGAACAAACGACAAAGGATCCCAAATTAGGGCACAAAAAAAGAAAAGCAGGAACACGAAAACTGCCCCAAGAAACAGGCAATGACACCAAGCTGTAAAATGAAGGTAGTTTAATGGCAATCACTGACTAAGCGCTTTCACCAGAATTGGCTTCTTCAGATAGCTTCTGCTATCCTTCTGTAAAATCACACAGCATTAGCTACTCATTAATGCTGTACCAGATTTCTTCTGTCCATGTCCTGTCCCCATTTCTCAGACATACACTACTAACCACCTTCATTCTCGCATGCATACTCCATCCCATCTTGTCACTTCACTGTTGCTAAATCCTCCCCAATTCTGTCTTAGGGAACCATATGTCGCCTAACATCTTAACAGAAATCACATCCCCCATACCATACTAAGAAACTACATCTGGCAAAGCTAAATTATTTTACCACTTGCACATAGAACACATGCATTTAAATGGAACTATATTTGTTTGTAATGCTTAAAATGAAACATGATTTTTTTTTTGTTATCACAGCTTTACTATTAAAATTTAAAACCAAACGTAACTCTGCCCTGTATGCCACCCTGTTCATTACATACAACAATTAGCCCGCTATCATCTAGACTGAACCTTACTACAGCCAAACTACTCAAGTTTGCCCTCCTCAGTGCAGGTAGTATCAAAATAAAACTGGAACGGTTCACACTCTTTCTTACTTACTTACCCATAGTGCTGACTGTATAATGGAAACAAATTCTGGGTCAGTGACCATACCCCTAATCTTTCTCACCACTTTCCTGGCTATTCTTATGTTATTTAAGGCTTGTCCTGGTAAAAGAGCATGAGAGGTGCTCTTCTTGAATATAAAGACAAGTATACAAATCTAACTCATTGTGTAGACTAGTTCTCTTCGTGGTCTTGGCCCAGACTGGGTCCTTGTCTGCCTCCTTCAACTAAATGCATTTTCATGTTTTAGACTCTGTTCATCCCCAGGTGAATTTAAGCAACTGTTCAAACAAAGAAGTTATATCTTACCATAAAATTCCATCTGTGATGTTGATCCTCGTTCAGTCATTACGCATGGGTATCGGTTCCGACCTCGGAACCGAGCCGGCCATTTTCCAAGCTTGAGTCAGCCACAAACTCTTGAGCTAAACTCTTAGCCATAATTCCCCTCTCCCTGTTACCTCAGATTGAGTTTGCAAGTCAAATGAAGGTAGAGGCTACCTCTGGTCAACTGACATATCTTAATCAGAAGGTGAGATCCACTATAAGCATCAGGAGGGGGATGGAGGGAGGGTCATAATGACTGAACGAGGATCAACATCACAGCTGGAACGTTATGGTAAGACATAACTTCTTTATCTGATGATGTTAATCCTCGTTCATTCCTTACGCATGGGACAGAGCCGCAGCTACCTTATTTCTTGGGAGGCCCCCATGGAAGGACATTCCTGAGCACCATAGAACCAAATGATGCTCTTCCCCTGGAAGACAGATCTAATTTGTAATGGCTGATGAAGATATGTGGTCTAGCCCACGTAGCAGCTGCACAAATGTCATGTAAAGAAGCTCTAGCATGAAAAGCAGCTGAGGTTGCTACTGACTGAGTAGAATGAGCCTTGACAGTGGTAGTTAACTGAACGTTATGTTTGCTGTAAATAAAGGTCACACAGTCTTTCAACCACTTGGCCAACGTGACCTTGGAAACAGCACATCCTAATCTAGGTCCAGAAAAAGCCAAAAAAAGCTGATCTGACTTGGAAGAAGCTTTAGTTCTGTCCAAGTAGAAACAAAGTTGTCTGTGAATTTCTAGGGTATGTAGGGAATACTCTCCTGTGTTTGAATGATCGGGAAGGAAAACTGGCAGTTCAATGGTTTGGTTAATGGACATGTCCAAAATCACTTTGGGCAAAAAGGTAGGATAAGTTCTCAGTGACACTCTGTCCTGATGAAAGGTCAGATATGGCTTCTTGATGCACAAGGCTTGAGGTTCGGAGATACGTCTGGCAGAAGTAATGGCAACTAAGAATAAAGTCTTCCAGGACAAGTATTTGAAGTCGCAAGAAGAAGCTGATTCGAAGGGTGACGTTGTCAAAGCTTGTAAGACTAAAGCCAGATCCCATGGTTGAGTGGGTTCTCTAAAGGGAGGTTTTAGATGAAAAATGCCTTTTATGAATGTCCTGCATAATTTGTGAGACATGAGAGAAGAATCCTGGACCCCATTGTGGAAATTAAAAATGGCGGCCAAGTGAACTCTGATCGTGGAAGCAGAAAGAGCAGACTGGAATAAATCAGACAGATATTCTAGCACTATGGGCATTGGTGCTGAGAAAGAATCTATCTGTTTTTCTTTTAGCCAGATAGTAAACCTCTTCCACTTGCTAAGGTATGTATTTCTGGTAGACCGCTTATGAGATGCAATGAGGATGTTACGTACAGATAAGGATAGATCATTCTGCCTGGCAATCACTGGAAGTGGAGGAGCCAAGCTGTGAGCTTTAGGCTGTTTAGGTTGGGGTGAATCAAGTTCTGCAGATGGGAGATCAAGTCTGGGGTTGAAGCGAGAGTCCATGGTTGATCTAGCAGGTGAGACCACAGGAAGGGGAACCAAATCTGACGAGGCCAAAATGGCGCTATGAGGATTAATTTGCTCTTCAACCGGTGGGCTTTTTTCAGGACCTGGGGAATGAGGGGAAGAGGAGGAAATGCATAAAGTAGACCCGAGGGCCATTCGTGGACTAGAGCATCCCTGGGTGACTGTCCCCAAGGGGGAATCAGGGTGAAAAAGTTGCTGCATTTGTAGTTGATTGGGGAAGCAAAGAGGTCTCAGCAAGGAAGACCCCAGTGGTTGAAAATCTCCACCACTATCAAGGGATTCCGGGACCACTCGTGAGGTTGAAGAATGCACCTGCTGAGTCTGTCTGCTATCACGTTGGAACTCCCGGGAATGTGCATTGCTAGAAGAAAGCGGTTGGTAGCCATCACCCATTGTCATAATCTCATGGCCTCTCGGCAAAGGGGATAAGACTCCATTCCACCTTGCTTGTTGATGTACCAGACCACCGCCATGTTGTCTGTTTGAATTGCAGTGGTCCCAGATGGCAACAGGGGATGAAATGCTTGCAACGCCAGAAGCACAGCCCTCAGCTCCAGAACATTTATATGCAGATGGGCCTCCATTTCGGACCACGTACCTTGGACAATCTTTCCCTGAAATAGCACCCCCACCCCACCAGGGAGGCATCTGTGGTCACTGTGGCCGTGGGCTGTTGGGGGAAGAAGGTACGAGACCATTGAAGTGGATTCCGAGACAACCACCAATTTAAGTCCTGCTTGCACCTGTGAGTTATCCGAATCTCGGTGGAAGGAGGGAGGTGAAAGGGGTACCACTGAGTGAGTAGTAACCACTGTAGAAGCCTCATGTGATACCTGGCCAGGGGAACAATTGTAATGGAGGCTGCCATGGAACCCAACAGCTGTAGAACTGAGTGAGCTGAGGATTTCTGCTTTGAGAGGATTGGAATCAATTGTTGTCTCAATCTCTGAATTCTGTGCTCCGGAATGGATGCTCTGCAGTTCTTTGTGTTCAGGAGGACCCCTATGAACTCTGTGGATTGAGACGGGGTGAGATTGGATTTTTGCCAATTTATGGTTATGCCTAGCCTAGGCTTCAACTGGTGCATTGATGAAGGAAGCCTTGAAGGGTTCTGTGAAATCACACAAGCGCATCCAGGCAAGTCGTCTCAGAACAATGTCTGCACCCACTGCTCTAGCTGCTCCTTTTGATGCATGAGAAATGAGACGCATGGAGGAGTTAGAAATAGATTCAATGGTGGCTAATTGAGAGGCCACTTTGTCAAGGACCTCATCAGACAGCACCAGCAAAAGCCTGGTAAAATGTGCCATATAGTTCAGAGCTCTTATTGCAAAGGTCCCTGATGCGAAGGTATGCTTCCCAATTTTGTCCAGAGCCTGAGACTCTCTGTTGGGCAGATGAACAGTCTGGTATTCTTCGTCTGCCAGGTCCTTTTTAGTTGCGGCCGCCACCACCAAGGCATCTACCGGAAGACCTTTGGACCAATGGGGGTCGCTGTCAGGAGGGGACAAATTTTTTTCTGGCCTTCGGGGAATGGCCTCAGCTGTGTCATGAGCCTTCCATGCATGCTGCACGATGAACCTGACCAGTTTGTCGGCAGGTGAAGTAACCCAGGAGGTAGGGGACCAGGCACGAAAGGCCTGTAGGAACACAGAGTCTTCAGAGGTTGGGTTAGAGGGCTGCCATTTTGCAGATATTTATATAAATTTCCATCAATAGTATTGCATAAAAGCAAATCATACAATTCAGAATGCATATTCTTAATTAATCTATTCAACATCATACTGCTTAATACTTGGTATGTGTCTACATCTTCCAGCATATTCATCATAGTGTTAGTATACATGTCAACGTCTAAAACCACAATCGCACCACCCTTATCAGCCTGTCTAATCCCTATGGCATTATTGTCCTGTAATTTCTTAATATCTTTTAGTTGAGAAACCTGTTGTCCCCATTTTTAGGGGACTCCCTAAAATACACAAAACCCTTATGAATCCACCTATGAGACCCATTGTCTCAGGTGGTGGTTGGCTCACGGAACCAGCTTCGATTTTTGTTGAGAAGCAGTTTAGACCAATTGTAAACAGCACTACGTCTATATTGAAGGATACACAAGAATTTTTAGAAAGTTATGGTGACTATATATCCTCAAATGAAAATGTGCAAAATGATTTACTAGTCACTTTAGATGTTGTTTCCTTGTTTACGTCAATCCCCAATAATACAGGGATGGAATTTGTGAGACTTTTTCTGATTGAGAAAGGGGTACCAAGGAATTTGATTATTAGGACTTGAGTTGGTGCTGAATAATAATGTGTTTTTGTATAACAGTACATATTATTTACAGAACAAAGGGGTTGCCATGGGCACCCCATGTGCTAATTCTTGCGCTAACCTTGTGTTAGCGTATTGGGAGAGCACTTATGTTATGGCAAACATTTTTTACAGTAAACATAAGTTCTACAAGCGGTTTGTAGACTGTCTTTTTTATGTGGGATGGTACTGAGATTGAGTTGATTGAATTCATTGAGTACATAAATGGCACCACTAATTTCCTAAGGTTTGAATATAAAAGTTCAGATGTCATGATAGAATTTCTAGATGTTCAAATATTGAAGAGGTGATGTGATGCATTCTGAACTATATAGGAAGACGTGCTGGAGGAACAGCATTCTACATCATAGTAGTATGCACCCCCAGCATATCTATCACAATATAGTAAGGAGTCAGACTCTCAGAATGTCACGTCTCACTACCAGTGATGAAAGTTATAGTTTGAGACAGGAGATGCTAGCTGAAAATCTGTCATCAAGGGGATACAGTAAACAAGAAGTAGAAGGTATTTATCAAGTGAATAAATCCATGAGAAAAGGAAAAGGTAAGCCCTATTTATATAAGAAGCAGGGTAATAATGCGAGTGCCAGTAATATTGAACAACGAATAAATGTGAATAGAATAATAATTACCTATTCCAATAAAAATTTGAAGATCAAGGAAGTCATTAACAAAAATTGGGGTATTTTAACCACTGATGATAGGATTGTTGAGATAGTGGGAGTGAGACCCAGTTTTTCATATAAAAATACAAAATCTTTGAAAAGGTTGCTGTGCTATGAGACCAATACAAAGGGATCAGTCCCATCTTACTAGGCAGGGCGCCTTCTCTTGTAGAGGGTGCAGTCGATGTGCTTATATGTCTGGTAGTGATTGTTTCACACACCCGGACACAGGTAATGAATATAAGTTTCATTTTTATGCCGACTGTAAATCTAGAGACCTAGTATACTTAGCTGTCTGCCAGACATGCTTGTGTTTCTATATAGGAAAAACAAATAGAAGTCTTCGAGAACGTGTCAGAGAGCACATATATGCGATCAATAGAAAAGATGATCACACTGCTTTGGCTAGACATGTCTTGAATGTGGGTGTGTCACGTAAATTCAAATTTAGTGTTTTAGAACTGATCAGGGAAACTGATAGATTGGGGGATATTAAGAATTATACTGAGGAATGTGAGAATAGGTGGATAATTAAACTGCAGGGTTATAAGGGACATGGCCTCAATGAGAAGGTGACTTTGAAACCATTTTTAGCAGCGCGCCCCTATGCACACTAGTATATAGAGTTTTACATGTTATATGAGTTATGTATATTTGTATGAATGTATTGAATATATATTTTTATAAATGTTTTTATTGATATATGTCTGTCAATAGAGTGTTATGAATACGCTATGAATACACTTCTGTTTTGTTTTTTTAAAAATGGGTTGAGGCATAATGTGTGATGTAATTAAGTCGGCAATGATTTGGCTGATATTTGTATGTACTACTATTTAAATGAGTTGTGGTTTATTGCAGTTGTTTAAAGTCTGATGAAGTGTTGGACAGACGTGAAAGCGCTTACTTTGTACTACAGTGATTAAAACGTGTCTTTTTATATATTTGCCGTGGTGCGCCTCATCTGTTTTGTGATATACTTTATGCTGTTCTGAAGAGGCTCCTCGTCCAGGACCGTTTTGTTGTATTTGCATTGATACTCATATTAACATCATAATAAAAACAGTCGATAGAAAACTGGGCTCCCTGTACAGGATCAAACCCTTCCTTACACCATTAGCTAGAACCACTATAGCCCACACTCATTTAATCTTTACACTCCTCTATGCTTCACCTATATATACTAATCTGTCAAATAACAACCTCAACAAACTGGCAATCTCCTACAATAATCTTGCTAGATTTGCCACTGGCACTCCATTTAGAACCCACCACTGTCTTAATCTAAAACAGCTAGGATGGCTAGAGCTACAACATCAGCTTCAATTTCACCAGCTTACCATTGCCCATAAAACCTTTTACAACCTACCAATACTCCAATACTTTCTAGCCTCATTACCCCTTATAAAAATCTTAAAAACTTACGTTCATCAAATAAACTACTTGTTTGCAGAAGTAAATCCAACAACATGGCAAGAGACTCTCTCTTCTCTAACACTATTGGGAAAAACTGGAACCTACTTCCCAGTGAACTTTTATCACTGTCTTCAATATCACTTTTCAAATATAAACTGAAACTATAACTTAGAAACACATTGACTAACTCACTATCCTTTTATTACTGGATACTGCTCACCTATTACTCTCCTGTACTAACTCCAGTTTTCTCCTTAATAACCAAAGAGACCATGATCTTGTAATTTTAGCTAATGTATATAGAAACATCATTCTAATGCATATATTTTTTTAGTGTTTGTGCTATGATTGTTAAATGTCATCTGTTATAATATTGTACTGTACCAATATTTTGTAATTGTGTGTTTTTTGGAGCTTTTCTCCCCGGGCCTCTACTGAAAATGGATGTGTATCCCGTTAGACTAGCCCGGTCAACAAATGTAAAAAAAAATAAATAAATAAATACTCAGTTTCAATAAGTGTCAGTAATGCAAAACTACTTTTAGCTATAACTTACAAAAGCTGTTATTCAGCCCATCTCTTTAGGTACAGAGATAAAATACTGACTGTGACCCAGATGAATAACCAATGTTTGAGGAGCAGCTTGAGTGATAGAAGAGCCAGGTGGGAGGGTGAAAGTAAGTGGCGTATGGCTTGCCCATTTTAGGCGGGGGTTAATGGTAGTTTCCCTTTTGCCAGACTGCTCCCATGTAAGCAGAAGCTTGTACAGCAACAATGGTCATTATTGAGAAGATGTGGGCTTCGCACACACAAGTTTGTGATGATGACATTTGGGATGTGTGTAATAGTGCGCGTGGATCCAGCAAGGGGGAGCAGGACCCTGCAGTGGGCTGCAGATACTTGCATCAACCACCAGGGTTGGGGTTAGGACCATAACAGAATTGCCCCTACAGCCAGTGTTGTCAGTGGTAGAGATCTGCAAGCAGGTAGTGGTATGAAGTAATTACATGGCTTAGGCTCAGTTAGGGTCCCCTATTAAACATAGTTGTTCCTGGTTTGGGGATGTGGAAAGCTAGATATTTAGGCTTTTAGAATGAGGATGCCCTCCCACGGCAGCTGGATAGAACTACCAAACTTTTCCAGAGACACAGACTCCTCCATGACTATCTGGATGATTGCGCTTCCATTTCGCTCTAAAATGGGTACAGGTAGGACCCCATGCCTCCAAGAGGTATGCTTGAGACTTGTGAATGGAAGGTGTAATGATCAACAGATTGGGAGGGTGGGGGCACCGAAAAATATTCCAGCGCTGTCCAGATGCCAATGCAGTCAAGTTACCAAAATTTGCTGTGACTGCGCTTATACGCCCTTATAGATGATATTCTGTCCAATACTGGCAAAGAAAACCTAACTGCTTCAGTTTTTATTTACCTGATGAAAACATTTGATCTGGCTGACCACAGTCTGCGTACATCTATCTGCATTAGTCCTAAAACTCTAGGATGATTCAAAAACTTTTAATCAGACTTAAAAATAAGCTTATACCAGTGGTGCACAATGTCTGCCCCGGGGCCAAATCCGGTCCTCGACACAACACCGTCCGGCCCCCAGAGAGTAACCAAACATTTTAAAAAAAGTGAAAAAATGCCTTTCTCCAGTTAGGTAAGTAAGCACATGAAGGAAAGTTTGCCTAATTGACTGCAGTTGCGCACACCTCTAATTTTAGCTCCAGAAGTAACTATTCTTTGTTTATAACTTGTAGTCTGTAAACAGTAGTAACTTTTTGCAGGAGTTTGTAATAAGTCATGGTTGCAAGCCAGAATAAGGTTAAACTTAAAGTTGATGCAGAAAACAGGCAATTTCATGACTGTTGTCTTAAGTAAAAATGAAAGCAAAATGTGAGCACTCCAACACAGTTACCAGAAATATATACTGTAAAAAGATTTATTGATAAGGATTAGCTCCTTCGTGGGGTTACCGCTTCATCAGATCCAAGTCCCTCTAAGAAGTTGGAGACGACTGCACAGGGCCATGTAACTAGTTAACATGGCGGAGTCTCGTACTTGGATCTGATGAAGCGGAAACCCTTGTCAATAAATCTTTTTGTTGTATGTATTTCTGGTGGCTGTGTTGGTATGCTCACCTTTTGTTTTCATTTACTGTACATTTATAGTGTAGCAACCTTCAGTAGTTTGGTATCGCTTTGTTTTTTTGCTGTCTTATGTAAAAATGCCAGTCACCTGTACCTATTGTTAACTCGTGACAACTTACTATGTTTTGAGGTGGCCTGCAAATGCAAGAATTCATGTAGTGGCCCTCCCCTCAAAAAGGTTGTGCACCACTGCTGTATATGCTTCTGACAGTCTGATTTAAAGGTGAGTTTTCCAGTCTTATGCCCTTTGCTAATTTTATCAGCAAACTAAGCTACGTACCTACCTATTGTATGCCAGTGATGTTGCAATGTACAGATCCTCATCTGAAATTATCAAGCGAGTACTGGAAAAAGACCTAAACGTTCAGTCAAATTGCCAGTAAAAGTTTAACCTTCTGCTGAACCTCAACAATGAATTACACGCACTCACTCTCTCTCTCTCTGTCTCTGTCTCTGTCTCTGTCTGTGTCTCTGTCTCTCTCAAAATTGTATTTTTGGAATGAATCTAAAAATGCACCCCTCCCCCAACCTGGCAAATTATTCACAGCAATCTCATCCTTGTTGAATGAACTGAACACTTCTGCTGCTTAAGAATATGGGAGGACCTCCCGTTTACATATAAGTGTAACAAAACCCAAAATCAACAAGGTTTTGTTTTGGGCAAAGATATTTTTTTCATTCAGTCTCACTGGAAGAATGGAATATTTTTGGGAAGCGTATTCTTCTAGCCATGCCTCGTAACCTGCTGACATAAAAAATTTGTACAGAGGCCCATGAGAAATAGGAACATTTGCCCAAAAATCTGGATGTTAATTAGTATACAATGTACATACTTAATAGTAACTCCATTCACCCTGATACAGTTGTGGAATACCAGCACTCAAAAACACAACACAGGTATAATATTTGCCTGTGTGCAGACTTCTGGAACTTCAACAGATGGTAGCAGTTCATTAAATTTTAGGTAAGCATGAGTGATTCCTTCAGCTTGCAAATTATTCCTTCTGTTAGTTGATGAAGGCCCATATCACAAGTCATTTCCATTTTACATAAGGTAGGCTTGATGGACCGTGTTACAAGCACAAGGAGTTACTCCATGCAGATATTCAGAATTCTATAGACTGGTTGATGGCATATTTAATGCAAAGTAATTTTTTAAGATTATTACGTATACATACAGTTAAATGTCAGCAGACTAAGAGTTGTTTTAGCCTTGCAGGCACATTCTCTTGTTGAGTATTTTGCTAGATTTATGTGCATTACTCCAATTACATTACTCCAAGTTATTGGTACTCCTTTTAGTTACCTAAAGATTAAAGTAATTTTCCAGTTTTCCATAGCCAGGTACTCCTCACAGGTTCTTGAAGTACATTTTTTCTAGCAACCTAAGTTGTGTTCCTAAAATGTGGACTTTTTTTTAAGCTGCACGATTTGTATGTGTGTGTGGCACATTCTTTCAAGAAGGCTACATAAAAGTTGTGAAAATCTAGTAGTTATTGTCTCAGTGCCCCTTAACATTGTATAGGCACACTATAAACACAGACTCACAATCATTTTTATTTATTTTACTTGCAACAAAGTGGAAGATTTGATTTTGGCCTCTGCCACCAATTTTCTCATCTTTCCTAGTTCTGCCAGGACTGGTCTGGTTCTGCAGTATGCAGAGTGAAACTTTACTGCAGATTAATTTTGCTTTCTTCCTACCCCATTCCTTGAATGTTACCTTTCTTCTTTTTCTAATTTCCTGCATCTGAGCTGCACACTTTGCACAAACTAATAGTTTGCTTATGTGCTGAATTAATATTTTGCTTGCAGTTGTTTGGCTTCCCCCCCCCCACTATTGTATGCAGTGTTATACTATGGTTGCATAGATGTTACACCGTTACATACGTAAGTTGCAGTTGTGACTGGTAATGCCAAAGCAGCAAAAGGGAGGGAAGTTGTGCTGTTTTGTTTACTTCCTGGGTTCTTGCTGAGTTTGTCAGATGTCCTTGCATTCATCTTTGTGCTTTGATTTTGTAAGGCATGCTGGTGCTGAGCAATGATGTCAGCAGGTAAACAGGAAGTACAAATAAAAATTGTGTGAATTTAAAGGAGCCAATGAAAGATTTCTTATTTTAAACCCCAACGTGTAATTTTCTGCCAAATTTGGGGCAGTCGAGAGGTATGCTCCTAGCCCAGCTTGACTATGGTCTCAGTGATATTTACAGCATTCAGTAAATTAGCTCAGTCAGATCTACAGGTTCATAGCCCTCTTCCCTGAAATGTAACGCTGTTAGCACACCATCTCAAAATGTAAGTGTCTTCCAGTTGAACATCGGGCCCATTTGTTGCTAGAATCTCAAACTCCTTCCCTGCTCTTGCAAACTGACCTATTAAAAGGTCTTCCAACTACTGTCTTAGATCTCTTTCTTGCACTGGACCATCCTTCCTTATCCATCAAAATCTTTACTTTTCAAACTATGCCTTCTCCATCACTGTACCAAAAACCATGACAAATACTGTCACTCACCATAAAAGAATGAATGTTGTCTCCATTCAAATAATACAGTTGATTCATTAGATTTTTTTCAACTGTTTTTATAAAAACTCATTCTTTGACAAACCTGAAATACAATGCTGCTCCTGTCTTAGACTTTCTTTAAGAAAATTTATTGATTTGACATATATAGAATATAGATACAAAAAAGAAATTCAATATCTCTTACTATTATGCAATGTTGGAATACATTGAATCATCCGAATAATCTTGTACAGTTGTAAAGGACAGCAAACCAGTAACCAAACTTAAGTACAATTCCTCAGGAAAAAAGCCACAGAAAACCTTCTTAGAAAACTTTAATAAAACAGGATTGAGCGCTTTCATAAGACCTATAACACAACTTCATCAGTATCCAAATTCAAACAGCCAGATTCCCTTTAAATAAGAGCAGTTGATCACCTGACCAATTTGATTCTTAGTTCTAGCACAGTACTCCTAATAAATATATACTAAAATTATGTAATTACACCAAAGGTTAAAATAAAATACTGTTTAAATAAGTGTGTTACACAATATAACTATGTAAATCTACATTTAAATCAAAATTCTGTACTAATATTGTTATATATAACAAAGTTCATACGTAGTAAGATTTTAACCTTAAAACACTAGCTATAGAAGTGAATTCGTTAAGTCCAGGGGGGCAGTGGCATTTAACTTGAGTTGCCATAACAACTCTTTGTACTCTATTAAATCACACCATGGTCCTCGCCAAGACTGCCTAACAACCGTGTCCAAACCAACAAACATGATCAGGAAAGTTTTTTAAATGACAATAAAGGGAATTACTCATCTTCCTATTTTTTATGTCATTTAAACGTTTATATATTCTCTCCCTAAATTGATGAACGGTTTTTCTAACATAAAAGCTTGGGCACTTTTGACAAATAGCTAGATAAATCACACCCACAGTTTTAGAATTAAAATGCAAATTAATTCTTATTTTGATGTTATTAACCTTAACCTGGTCAGTTTCCATTATACAAAAACATTGACTACAGCTCCCACATTTAAAAGTACCATTTTTTCTTGTACTATAAAACTCTGTACCTCTGTCATCAACCTCTAAAAAAACTCTTTAAACATCTGGCACACCTAGTAACAAAACTAGGTCTCTCACCCAGTGTATCCTTTAAACCTTCAAAACCCTGAAGGAAAGCCCAACTATTGATAATAATCTGCCTAACCATCAGAAAATCCAGTGTGTAAGTAGTAATAAACGAACACTTATAAGTGTCACAGCTACTGTTAGTATGCTCAATATGAATGTTATCAGTTTCATACATAATAGGTTTAATAGAACCCCTATTCCTTCTCAAGAAAATTTTGTCTTGAATTTGATGAATAACAATTTCAGGGTAACTTCTAGAAACAAACATGTTTTTTAATGTGTTACACTCCCTTTCAAAAGTTCCATTGTTTGTAATCATATGGGCTAACCTGATGTATTGCCCTTTAACAATTCCTTTTTTTTGATAAACCTGATGGCAGCTCTCATAGTGAAGAAAACTATTAGAATACGTACTTTTCCTATAGATGTTACTTTGTATAACCCTCTGATTCTCATCTTTTGTAATTAATACATCCAAATAACTAATTTATATTGTACTATAAGTATAAGTAAATTTAAGAAAGGAAGTAGTAGAATGCAAATATTCTAAACAAATCTTTAATTTCGATGTCACTTATATCCCATGCTATAAAAATATCGTCCAAAAACCTGGTATATAAGTGCCAACCAGGTAATTTGCTTCTGTTAAACAAGTAACGTTTCTCCCACTGTAGGAATACAATATTTGCAAATACAGGGGCACAACTTGTACAGTTACCATATTAAGAGTCTTGGTATTTCAATAGCAAAATGTCATGGCTATCCCAGCAACTAAAAGTCTTAGTATAATTTATAGATCGTATTCTAATCATTTCTTTTTCAGTTTTACATAGCATTGCTGTGACATTTAAAAATTCTTTGAATATCGGAACGAAGTTCAATTTCTATTTTTTGTAACAACTTTTCTAGCTACTGCTAGAAGATTTCAAAACATTTTTTTTACAGATAAAGAAAGTAGAACATTCATTAGTATTATTGATCTAGTTAAAGAACAATTATCAGACCATAACCTCTTAAAAACGTATCTCTTCCCATTATACATTTAATTTGTGCCCTATCAGATTTAACATCTTTACTTCATCTGCAGCAAACTGAAGAAGCCATTTTCTAAACTTAGAGATTTTATGTGGGGTATCAAACATTCTATGTATATATTTCCACATAAAAACTTTCCAGTATAAACTTGAAGTTTGACTGACTTGAGTAACAAAGTTTTGTACTATCAATTGAGTCACTCACTTCACAAATATTTCTGGAATTTTGCATCAAAGTTATTTATAATTAACTTGTATAACTTGAACAAGCTTCCTTGTACAGTAGGTCAATTTTTATTTGATGGTAGCATTCATATACTCTTGTAATGGTGGAATAGTGTTCTGCTCCTCTTCACTTATATTGCTTACAAATTCATTTAAGTTCTTACTAATGGATAATATTAACCAATTAATAGATTTATCTAACTTATAATCTTTCATTAAATATTCTGGCAACTTAGCTTTTCCTTTTTTTAAAAAAATCTGACCAAATTACTAATCCATTCCTCTTGTATCATATCGAGCTGGCATCTCGGCGTTCGTGAAAATCAACTGCTAATTATTAGCGGACCGGAGTTCCGCTGTGGCGACCCCTAACCGGGAAAAGCCGAAAGACAAACAACATTAATATGATTTCTATAATTATTAATATTTGTATGTTTATGATTCTTCTTAATAGTTTGTGTATAATTATTTTAGTAAAAATATATTTCTGCATTATGAATTAGAATTTTAAATAAGAGTTTTAATATGTTCCTTTAAGCAACAATGAATCTTCTTTTGATTAAGTCATTTATGTAATTAACTGGTGTGACAATGATGCATTTTAAGCTATTGCATTTTGGGAAATAATGTCTGAAGAAGCACATTATACTTGGTGTACGAAAGCGCTAACATTAAAGTTTGTGTGTGTGGTTTACCATTTCGCCTCAGTCTTTGTATTTCTGTATTAAGAACCTCCTGGAATTTTTAAAAATATTAAGCATTTCCTCTATGTCTGAAGTAAGCTTATTAGTGTGAAGATTTTGGGTATTATTGATTTGTGCCTTTTTGCTTTACATCTTATTTCTGTTAGTTAATCTGTGAAGATTTTGTAGAGTCATCTCATAACTGTGTAATTTTAGTTCTTCTAAAGCTCTCTCTGCTTTATGCATTAAAATTGTTTGATAGTTTGTCTTTGATTTTAATGACTTCGGTATTTAGTTTGTTTGTTGCTCAAATCTTGCTTTATGTATTTATTTAATCTTGTATTTCTTACAACTGTTTATCCCACTCTTTCATTTTATTACTAGCCCATTTTCCCATTCCAACTTTTAAGATGCTTTTTAAGGAATCCCATAGTATGACTTTACTAACCTGACCGTCATCATTCAAAGGTAAAAAGTTCTCAAGTTGTTCCTTAAGTTTACTCTTAAATTCTTTTAATTTCATTATATATACTGGGATTCTATAAGTCTGAAAATCTGATGATGTCCTTCTCACTCTGTTTCACTTATGGGTTATGGAGCCGATCCTCGAATCTGACTCTGCCACCTTCTACAGATTTCAGCTTCCAGGCTTGAGCTCCTCCCTTACCCATAATCCTGTGCCCTTAGCTCAACCTCCTCAGATCTCGTTTGCCACCAGTGCATACAGATGTGATTTCCAGCGCTCGAGCAGATAAGTGATTTCTTTAAAAAATCTTAGCTTTAAAATTTAAACTAATTGTTTTAATAAGTTATTCTTGTTTTTTTCCTCCTTGCCTTTTTAGTGTACAGGAAGTCATTAGGGCTTTCTTTCCTTTCAGGCTTTGGCCCTTCTTTTCCTTCTTAAAAAAAAAACTAGCTAAACTTTCCTTAAGTAGTTTAAGTTTTCTTTTAATATGGACAAGCCAGTGGGTTTCAAAAAGTGCACCATGTGAAAGAAAAATCCCACACCGGGATGTACATGACAGATTGTGTTTACTGTTTAGGAGCGGCCCACCTGGATTCCCCTTGTAGCATCTGTGAAGGGTTTAATCCCAAAGCCATTCAAGAGAGTCAAAACAAGCTTATTCTGAAGATCCTTCTGGCCGCTCTGTTATCTTCTCCAGGGGCTGTATCCCCCTCAAAGGAATTGCATAGCTTTGAAGCTAAGAAACACCATCACAAGGAGTCTAGGGCATCTTCGGAGCCTCCAGCTAAGATTCCTAAAGATTCATATCCGAGAAAGTCAATGCCGAGACATGTCTGCTTCCTTGGTTCCGATAGAGTTGACAGCTTCGAATGAGCTGCCTTCATAGCTTAGTACCTATCTGCCCTTGGGAGCCATTTTAAGCCTAGCCAATTATCCCTTGTGAGATTCAAACCCTGCACCTTGTGTTTGTAAGGCAAACACTTTAACCATTAGGCCACCCTCAGAACTGCAGTCTACCAAATCTCCAGTTCCCACTACCCTGTCCGAAGCTAACAGATCGGATCTGGGCAGTCATACAGCTCCTTGGATCCACAGGTCCCTGGGTCTGCAGTCTACAGTTCAGTCGCTTGGGAGATCTATTAGATTTGTGTCTCCTATGGTTCCATCTAAAATCTTGCAAACTCCTAGGCACTCAAGACCTTCCTCAGTGACATCTTCCAGATCCTGTAGAAGCCTGTATGATGACATGGACAAGATGGTTAACCTATTATCAAGGCATGGATCCAGATGGGGGTACTTCCAGCTCCATCCCCTTGTGGATCTGAGAGTGTTCCTCCCACTTCGTTTTCTCTTTCTTTGATCTGAGTTACAGTTTCAGAGCCCCAGGACAGCAGTCTTCTGAGGGATTCGGGGTCAGATCAGAGGGGCGAATTTTGGATCCATTTTTTTTTTTTGGATCTTTACCTCCCCCTTTGAGCTTCGGCCCTAAGAAAAGAGAGTTCAACTGTCCAACCACTGAAAAGGGAATCCAGACTGCTGGTCAGGTTTGGGAACTGCACCTTTGCTTCGGCGACGTTTTTGCTTAGAACACTTAATTACTTGGCACACTTTATTCTCTTACAGAGAGACCTGGTTAAGGAACTTGGAGGCGTGCATACCTGATGAGCTAGATAAGATTTCTCCTAAGCTGACCACTCGTACTTCATTGGCATTCAGGGGAAGGATCCTCAAGGGCAGCTGGTACCAGCATTGCGATATGTCGACATGCATGGATGAGGCTTTGTGATTTTGCTGAGCTATTTAAAGATGTCCTTTGTCAACCCCCCTGTGATGGTTATTCCTTGTTTGGACCATCAGTTAAGGACACCCTGACCTGCAGCGAGTAAGAAGGTAAGATCTTGTCTGCCACGGGGATCAAGCTTTCCACCCTTCAACGAACCTACTCAAGGAATCAAAGAGAGACTAAGAAGACTTGGTTCCGTAAATCACAAAGTTCTTTTCCTGATCAAAGCAGAGAGTACTCCTCCAGAGGTAGAGAAGGAGGCTTTAATGGGAGATGCCATCCTAGAGGCAAGGCTTCAGGGAACCTTTTTTCGAGAAGTCCTTTCAGCACTCCTAAAGTGCTGCCCGACTGTCCAACTTTGGAGACAGTCGGGGGCCATTTTTCCCTGCACCCAGGTGCCTGGGCCCAAATAAATGCTTGGGTGCAAAGCATAATATCCAGAGGCTGTTGCATTCCCTTTTCTCTACCCCCCCTCCATAGAAATTCAAAAGAAACTCTCAGACATTCCACCCAGCCAGAGGAAGTTGTCAGTTGTAGAAATAAAAAAATTACTGTAAAAGAGAGTCATCCAAGAGGTCCCAGCGGAGCAGAGAGGATGTGGAACTTACTCCCGTTTCTTTTTGGTGCCAAAGAAAATAGTGGACCTGAGGCCTATTCTTGACCTAAGCAGACTCAGTTTGTATATAAAGATAGAGAAGTTCCTGATGGTGACAATTCAGTCGTTACTAAGGAAAGGCGATTTGGATGTGCTGTGTGGACTTGCAGGATGTGTACTATCACATAAAAATGACAGTTGCTCCAGAAGTCATTTACACTTCTGCCCTGGAGCCATTCACTTCCAGTTCAGAGCCCTGCACTTTGGTCTCACCGCAGCCCCTTGGGTGTTTACCAAATGTATGGAAGTGGTTGCAGCTCATCTCCAACTGTAAGGTTTCAGGTATTTCCGTATCTAGATGATTGGCTCTTAATTGTCCCCACCCAGTGGCATCTATCTCTGACCAGGCTATCTTTATCAGATATCCCACTTCCTAGCCACCACCATAAATCCGGGCAAGTCGCAACCATTGTGGGTACAAATCTTGGAATTCATTGGAGCCCAGCTGAACACCATTACACAGATGGCTTCTTTGCCTCAGCATCGCATTGACACACAGTACAGGTCAGGCCATACTATCTCATCCCTCTCCTCCTGCCATATTGATTCTGTGGGGCCTGGGGTCTATGGCAGCTGTTATAATATTGGCACCTCTAGCCAGATACTATATGCGCATTCTACAATGGACACTGTCTGTTCAGTGGACAATTCTACATTAGTCCCTATCTCTTCCTATCAGGTTGACCAACATTTGCAGAAGTCCTCTAGAATGGTGGATTCACTTGGACCTGACATTCAGCAAGCCTTTCATCCCCCCCAATAGCCACAGTGACCACCGATACTTCCCACCTAGGGTGGGGGGGGTCATTTCAAAAGGAAGATGGTCTAAGGCAGATGGACTAACCTAGAGACCAGATTCTATATCAGTCTGCAGAGATGAGAGCTGTCCTCTTATCACTGCAAGCCTTTCAGGAGGCTCTCCCTCTGGGGACCATTGCGGTTCACACAGACAAAATGTCAGTTGTCTGGCATATCAACAAGCAAGGAGGAACCCATTCACACCCACTGTGCAGAGAGGCCATAAGGATTTGGAAATGGGCAATCTTTTCACAATGCTTTCTACTTGCAACACATGTACTGGGAAATTTCAATGTATTAGCAGACAAGTCAGCAGGTCTGTTCTGATGCCTCACGAGTGGTACCTCAGTCAGTAGTGAATAAGATATTCGACCGTTGGGGTCTCCCTTACTGCAGTCTCTTTGCATCCCCTTACAACAACAAGTGCAGTTATTTTGCTCTGATCCCTCCTTCAGGGAGTTCCCCGAGAGACTCTGTAGACCACGATTGGTCCCCCGGTCTCCTTTATGCTTGCCCTCCTCTTCCACTAATCCTAGAATTTCTTCAGAAAATCAAATGGTTGAAGAGCACAATGATCCTCATTGCCCCTTTATGGCCTTGTCTGATTTGGTTCCCCTTCTTCTGGTCTCACCTCAGATATCCTTCCTGGATACTGGAATTCAAAGTGGACCTCCTCATTCATCCCATGCTAGGACTCCACACACATCTTCCCTCACTCAAGTTAACCAGATGATTTCTCAAGTTTCCATAATTGTCAGAGGGTCTAGGTTTTCCTCGCCAGTCAAAGCCATCATTCTAGCTTCCTAGAAAGCTTCTACCAAGAAAGTATATTATAAACAAGTGGAAAAGATTTTCTGTTTGGGCTGCTATTAATCACATTGATCCTTTTACAGCACCTGTTTCCTCAGTCCTTTCCTTTCTGGAGTCTTTATTCAAAAAAGGTTCTAGTTTTGCAACCATTAAGCTCCATTTAGCGGCCATATCCAATTTCCATTCGGGATTACCTTTGGAATCTATCGCTTCAGCCAGGTTATGTAAAGACTTTATGAAAGGTATTTTTCTTATTAAACCTCCGATCAAGGACCTGTCATCTCTGTGGGATATGACTGTCATCCTGCAAGCCTTGACACAAAGACCCTTTGAACCGGCTGTTGATTGTGACTTGAAATTTTTATTTTTATCCTGGAAGTCTGCTGTACTCATTGCTATTACCTCAGCAAAAAGAGTTTCTGAATTGCAGGCACTTTTGTCCAAGCCTTCTTATATTATTTGTCACAAGGGTAGGTTTCCCTCCATACTAATCCTTCATTCATGCCAAAAGTTAGCTACAGATTCTAACATAAATCAGTGCATTCAGTTACCAGTGTTCTTTCCTAACTATTCTAACAAAGGAGAATATATGTTACATTCCTTAGATGTTCACAGACAGTCATGTTTCTACCTTCATTGAATGAAACAATTCAGGAAATAAGAGCTGTTGTCTCTCTTTCGTCTAACCATAAAGGTCAAGCAGTTTTGGAAGAAATGACAGTAGCAAAGTGGATAACCAGTTGCATATTTTTTGTTTATGAAAAAAATGGTTTGAAGTTGCCTAGCCCTCTAAAAGCCCATTCAACAAGATCCATAGCTGTGTCCGGTGGCCTTTTCATCCAGAATTCTTATTGGTGACATTTGTGCTGCAACTACCTAGTGCAAGTCTTGTACCTTTTGTGACCCTTTATAAGTTGGACATGGTTTCCAGGAGCAGAATACCCTTTACCTTTTGGCTCCTTGGTGCTCAGGCATATCTTTCCTTGAGGCCACCCAAGAAATCGTGTAGCTGGGGACTCTGACTCATCAGTGAAGCAGAATGAGAAGGATAACCTCAGATTTATTAGTTATGTACTTTACCATAACTTGGTATCTGTGTTGTTCTCTTCTCATTCTACTTAACCTTCCTTCCCAGTAAACCCCCTCCAAAAACACTTTGGTTCTAGAGGATCTGGAAAAGCTTTTGTTGGAACCTATATTCCAGGTTGAGCCTTGGTTCCTTTTTCTTTTTGTCTTCTTTCTATAAGGGGCAGCAAACTCGATCTGAGGAGGTTGAGCTAAGGGCAGAGGATTATGGGTAAGGGAGGAGGTGGAGCTTGGAATCTGGTGTGTAGAAGGGGGCCGAGTTGGATCCGAGGATCAGATCTGTAACCGAATAGTGAAACAGAATGAGAAGAGGAAAACACAGATACAAAGTTATAGTAAGTACATAACTAATTTCCTTTTATCTGTTAATATATTAATACTAAGTGTATTAGGATCAGATAAAGGACAAGAAATAGTTTTTAAAATAATTCAGTTCATTGAGTAAACCTGTGGAAGCACAAATCCTATCAGTTCTAGTTTGCTTCCCATGTGCATACGAATAATAAGTTAAGAACAATGACATATCTTCTGCTTCTGTTATTACATTAACTAAATTATTACTAATCCATCTGTTTAGTGTTTTAGCTGATGCTAGATTTTTTAGCTGTCTTCTGTTCACTTGTATCTTCAGTACTAGATATGTAGCTAAAGTTAAACTACCCTTCCATTGACTTTGCAATAAATTTAAGTGATAGACACACTTACATCTGTTCAAGGTTCAGGTAAAATTAGGTAGTATAAATAGTTTGCCGTTATATTTAATATATACATTCCTTTGGGATCATTAGTGCATTTTATGACACTAAGCATTACAGTAGATTTCTTCAAAGTATAGCAGTTCCTCTCCACTTTTTGTTAAAAGAAGCAGATTATAACATTTCATAACCTAAGTTATTTAAATATTGTATATCTTTATCTGTCAGGCGAGTCTCTTTCAAGAATATATACAATGTCATCCCTAATTTTAGATATCTCATTAATGATTTCTTTTTGTTGGCAGCATTTAATCCATTTATATTAATTAAAACTATCAGTACTGAGTATTTGAAAAGATTTTTTTTATCAAGAGATATGACACATTTATCCACCATATTAATACAGTTGTATACAAGACTGTAATTCATTCCTCTAATAACACTGTCTTTACATTCCACATTTTTTGAATTCTTCCTTTCTACAAACTATTAAAATTTGTAAACAACAAAAACAAGTCTAAAACTGTAACTGTATATCACTAATAAAACACAACCTGCCATGGACATTGCCTATTCAACAGGCAAACTGGGAACTTCAAACTAGTATACTGTCTTTCTACCTACCAGTACCTAAATTTTAATCAAAAGCTTAGCCAAAAGCTACCATGACTTGCAAATTAATATAATGCTGTTATATACAAGTTAAAAATAATGAGAGACTACAATCTTACTTATATATTTTGCCATTTAAAACTACCCCCCATTACTACATGAAAGTTTAATATTCCATTCTATTAATCACAAATCTGACAAATGGTGTACTGTATAGGTATTTATGTAATATTACTATAAATATGTATTAAACGTTCCTAAATTATTCACTCTCTTAATTTTATTATAATTAAATCTCTAAATAAGTAGAACAGAGTGGGACATGGCGAGAGAAAGATATGAATCAATTTTAAAAGTACAAGTATATATATTTTTAAAGTTATGTAACACTTTTAATATGGTAAATATCAAAATATTTAAAAGTCTTCTAGCCCATTAAATTAATTCATAATAAACATATACATTGCTGAGGTCAAAGGGAATATTTTACTATTTCAGCGGAGTCAAAACATTTTGAATCTATATTGTATCCAATAGTTATCAATGTGCTTGATTCAAACCATATTTTCCCTTTCCATATTCAAACATCTTGAAAATGTTACTCTACTTTATATCAAAATAGATGTACTGATTCAGCAGTATAACACAAGTTTTAGCTCTGACTTATGAAATTGGTTATTTCAGGTAGCCTTCATGAAGCCAGTATCATAATGCACAACAAACTACAAAGTTCATGTGACCTTGTTTCAAATTTCAACTTTCATTAACTTTTTAAATGTATTTTATATGATTTTTCTTTGTAAAATATGAGATCTTCTACATTCACATTTCTGCCGTATGCAGGTGTGTGTAATATACATTTCTTATAAGCAGTTTGCTATTTAAATATAAATATATACATATATATATATATATATATATATATATATATATTTCTCTTATTTGTTCACTGATATTCTACCTTATTTTATAACTTGCATTTCTGATATCTCCCGTCAGAGTTATTTAATAATCTGCTCTCTGTTAAAGATTACAGTATGTGTTTGTATTTCTTTACTTACTGATACTGCTCTTTTATTAAAATTAGGTAGAAGTTTCATTCTTTGTGCTTTTGCATTTTACTCCTGTATTATAAGCAATCTTGACTATTTTCAAAATTCCTGCTTGTCCAATTTGAATGTGTGTTTTTAGCAATTGTGAACTCCTGTTCTGGTCTGAGCTTCTCATCCTGACATTAGTATTTAATTATAACATGTGAAAATAGCTCACAACACACAGCAGCTGCTAATTTCCTCTGCAAGTTTCCCATTCTTCCAAACTATTCTAATGAGTGACAAACATAACACTACAGTGTAAGCTATTAACATTCAGTAGAATGTAAGCAAATTACATGTCGGCAACAGCTCAGTATCAAACATTGTAACAGCTTTTATGTTAATTCTGCATTTCTAATTAATATTTTTGACAAAAAAAAAGATGTCATTTTGAGAAGACTTCTCACCTGTATATACTTTATTAGAAGTTCAAATCTTTTCTACTCATCATGGCCATGGTTAAGGCACTTCCTGCTTTGACAGACATCAGTGATGAACTTTGAATTCTTCTAGGACCCGGACTTTCACCAGAACAGCTAGAGACGCAAGTGTGAAATAACGCAAGTAAGAATCGTGCATTTTCACAGAACTGAAACGAGGGCTTTTGAGTGTTAATTGCTTTATAAATGACATGTGAAAGGAATGTATTACACAGGAAGAAAGAAAACAAAATTGCCAGCACTTTAATACTTCTTCTAATTAACATATTCAATTTGATATTCTGTTAAGCTGGGAATTCACATACCAAATAAAGTTAAAACAAATTAAGTGTACATAAGTTAAGAATTTTAAGTTTCCAATTCTTTTGCTTATTAATGACATTCTCTTACAGGAAATATTTGCAAATGTTTAGAAATACATTTATAAGTTTAGTTTAAATGCTATTTATTAAGTCTTTCACTGCAAATACAGTAAGGCTAACCATTTATATTTCTTATGTAAAGTGTTTTAGCTTAAAATATAAATATATGTTTACACATGCTTTGAAGCTTAAAGTCCTATACAAACCCTTTATTTTAAACGGTAAATATGTTGTTTCTGAGAATAAAAGTCACTTGCTTTTAAGCTTTATAAATTTAGAGGCAGTTTTTCAAGAACTTTGCTCCCTATGCCTCTTGATAGATACAATATTTCAATCCATTTCTATAGTGTCATTAAGGATTTTATTTTTGTTAACAAAAGTGAGCGCATCTTCCAGTGCGGGTATTACATTTCTTCTGAAAGAAATATTTTGATCTTTGTAGGAAACATAAACATGGCTTTAATATTGTTCTTTTAAGTTCTTTAGTCAGTGGCAAGCCAGATTTCTTTTTACATATTACTTGACTGGAATAAACATTGTCAAATCTGACTACATCTTCACCTATTTTAATAGATGGACTGGACCATGCTGTTTTTAGATATTTAATCTTCTTCTAAGCTGGACATTAAACTTCACTATAATTAAATGTGGTGCTGATTTCTTTTTCTTTGAAGGTGCTGTCAGGGATCTATGTGCTCTTTCAATTCCAAAAGATAAAGTTTCAGGTAGATTTAATATTTTATGCAGTCAGGCTGTTAAGAAATGTATTATATTGTCTCCCTAATTTTCAGGTATGCCATATATTCTGATGTTTTGTTCCAATCTATTTACTAAATCATCAACTTTATCTATAAGCCAGTTATTTTGTTTTAAAAGGAAGTCAGTCTGAGACTTGCCTAGTTATTTTCCCTTCATGGTCATTTAAAGCTTCTTCCATATTGCTAATTTGTACACTTTTTATACATGAATTTCTAAATGCTCCATCTTCTTTCTGAACTCTTCTTTGAAACTGTTTTCATATCCAGCTTGGCCATTTTAAGTAATGCATCCTGCATAATAGATATTAGTGACTGTATGTCTTTTTTTTTTCTTAACAGAAGATTCCCGAGTATATTTTTTGTGTTGAAGTCTCATCTCTCTTGAACTGTTGAAATTCTGAGTGGAAAATTACAGTTTTTAAAGAACTTAAAGCTATAAATATTTTCTCTTGATATTATTGAATAAAGTTAGCTCTCAAGTTATCTCCAGTTACTAATTTTTGATTATATTTTCTGTCAGAAAAAGTTTTAGTTGCAGAGCTTTCACCAATTGCTGTTCTCAGTAAGCCATCTTGGCCATGCTCTGTGTGGTGAGGTAGTGTCAGCTGTGCTGGGTGGTAGGGCAGTGCATGTGTAACATATGCCAGCATTGCTAGCTGAAGTTTTGTAAAGAATTATATGTCATTTGACTATCAAACTGATTTGTATGGATGCTTTTGTTAAAAAAAAAAAAAAAATGGATCAACAATACGTCTTGCTGGACAGAAAAGAAATATACATGTTTGTCAGACTGTATTTGTTGTAACTGATGACATTTATATATTCTAATAGAGGATACTGGAATGGAAGGGGTTAATCTCAGCCCAGCTAACTTTAAGAAAAATAGCCTAAATTAATGACTTGGTTTATGCCGTAAAGAGTTTAATCTCACACGTCTGATTGCAGCCAGAGACACAATGTCTGTGAAAAGCCGGGGCTGGGATTTTGCTCTGTTGTCCTTAGTGGTTGACATAATTGCTACTTTGGGGTGCCAGAGGATGGCTTGTTAGTTTCTGCAGGTAGGGTGGAAGTGTTGGAATTTTTACAGTTTCCAGATGCAGTAATAAACCTTAGCTAAAAGTTCTGTGTGTATTGCGACACATCACTACCAAATCCTGGCTCACTTTCTAGTGAGAGGATAGTGTGTTAACCACAGAGTCAGGTGACCAGATGTGATGTCATTCTGAATCCAGCACTGAATTGTATTTGAATACTAGTAAGGGACGTGAGGTGTGCACTCTTTTTTTTGGACCTGACAAGACACTCATCCACTTTCATCTTGCCTTGTTTTAGTAAGTAACTAGGGAACAATAACTCTTCAGTCAGTTAAAAAAATGTAGTGAGATTAGCTAAATTTTTTTTTTCTGTATCTGGCTGGGTCTTTCCATCTATGTTTTTATATTTCCTGTGATTGAAACTGGTGTTTATTGTAAATAGATATCCAGTATTTTCATGTAAATAGATATCCAGTATTTTCACGTTTCTTTATTATTAAATATATCTAACCCTTTTTATTGTGGCTTGTCTTTTAGAAAATATTTAACCTTTGAGAGTACTTGTATTTATTTAGTGGCACTGTGGCTCCACGTTCCTGAAAGTCATGTTGCTTGGTTAAACACGACCATTTTTATAAGTATTAATGTTACTAAGTGCAATTAAGTACCCTGGTAAGAGCCTTAAAGTAGCTGCCTTTGGATGTTCTGGTGGCAGTAAATCTACCTTCTAGTCTGGGTGGAGGTGGCAGAGCAGGTAAGCTATGCCAGCCATTTCCAGGTGTGTGTGTGTGTGTGTGTGTGTGTGTGAAAATCAAATATCAGAGAGTGTGTATGACAGCTACTTTTAACAGGAACACTGAAAGCATTGATTTCACATATAGGATGGTGGAGGACTTGGCTTGGAACACCCGACTAAGGACTCTGCTCTATAATGGTCAGTGGGGAGTTTTATTTGGGACCTGGAAAGAAAGCCCAGCACCAGGACTGAAGTGTGCATTCCCTGCATGTTCTTAAGTGAAATTATACTTGGTGCAGAGAGCTGCATCTGAAAATAGTGTGTCTGTGTGTCTGTTGCAGTGAACCTTCTCCACTGGTGTCAGTGACAAGAATTGAGTTTGCTTAATCACTGGCCCAGAGGAGGGATGTCAACACCCGGTCTTAGACTTTTCAACTAAATTTATACAAGAGCATTTATATTTGACACAGCCACTCAGTCTCTCTAACTTGCCTAACCTCATTACTTAGATGTTCACTTATTACTCTTCTCTTCTTCCAACACGTTGTCTCCTTCATCTTTTATTATATATATTGTAAATATTTTTTTTTACAGTTGACTGCAAAAATGTGAGATAGGAACATTGCATAAATAGAAACTTTCTGTGAAGAAGTGACACTCCAAAGAATATAATACAGGTGTATAAGATAACTTCACCATGGCAGGCTTTCAAGGAGATTCCCTGTCTCTTTTTCACTGTATAATAGGATATTATATATGATTTCTGTTCATTTGCTTAACTTATAGAATTTGCACAAGTTTAATCTCTGTTTTTGATTACTTCTTTTGTTGCTTTTTTGAATCAGTACTGAGTATTTGTATACCACAAGCACATTTTCTGCATGCAGGACTTCAGTCTCAAAGTAGTAGGGAAAGTGCATACCAAAGCTGTATTTATATAGAAGTCTCGTATTTATCTTTGTACATAACCTTAACTGGCATAAACCAGTATTAACCTTTGTGTGTGTGGTTGGGGGGGGGGGGGGGGGCAACTTGGAAAAATCCATACATACCAAAGGAAAGAGAAGGTTGGTAAACCTAGATGATATTGTTCACTATGACAGGGACTTCTACTCCATAATATACTGCTGGGAAAGAAGTAAGATTTTTGTACTAGCTGCAGTGTTTGCATGCAAGCACTGCAGTACGTTAACCTCCTTGACCACAGTTTTTATTTCCTGTAAGGTAAACGATGATGAGAGCGTGGTTTCTGTAGAGTTCACCCCAACTATTCCACATTGCAGTATGGCGACATTGATTGGACTGTCCATCAAAGTTAAGCTGCTGAGATCCTTGCCTGAAAGATTCAAGGTACATTCGCTAATGTTTTTGTAGAAGTTGTTGCTCTGAAGAATATACATTAGTGTAATACATTTGAAATATCTGTGCAGTAGTTTAGCTGAACCTCACATGTAGAGGCTATAATAGCAAGAGCATAAGTACCATTACATTAAATGTTAATATTGTCCAAATCATGATGCATCAAAAGTAAACAAAACATAGAATGCTGTTTGTGGTGCAGTACTACAGGAAAAAAGATGCAAACATGTCTGATTGATTGAAATGTATATGGGTTAACAGCAATTGAACCATTAGTGACAAAATATGACCTGCAGTGGCAAAATGTTTTTTTACTTTTGTGATATTGCCTACTACTACGACATTCATATCTTAAGAATTTATTTGCTGAAGTTGCAACCATGTAAAATGATTTAGAGACTAGCTAGTCTTGAGGATCTGTTGTAGTGCATTTGTGGTTTATGATCTAATGCATTAACAGTTGATTACTTTTTTTACAGGTAGATGTTCATATAACTCCTGGTACCCATGTATCTGAGCTTGCAGGTAATTTATTTTGTTTGTTTTAGCAAGGAGTGTTAACGTGATATATTTGCATACAATACCTTTGTAATGAGGAGTAGTCTGTTTGATTAAGGGACATGCCTTTGTCAGGAGTTTTTTTTTTAACCATTCACATTGTGTTCAGCACCAGTAAACTTGCATTAATATCTTCTCACTGCTACAAACAGTGGTTCACTAATCAGATAGTATTTGTTTGCATTTGTGCACCATACAAAATTGCTATGTTCTTCTTCTTCTTTTGGCTGCTCCTGTTGGGGGTCGCCATAGCAGATCATCTGTTTCCATTTCTTCCTGTCCTCTGCATCTTGCTCTGTAAAACCAACCACTTGCATGTCCTCTCTCACCACATCCATGAACCTTATCTTAGGCCTTCCTCTTTTCTTGTTACCTGGCAGCTTCATCCTTAGCATCTTTATCCCAATATACTCTGCATCCCTTTTCAGCACATGTCCAAACTAACGTAATCTTGCCTCTTTGGCTTTGTCTCCAAACCTTCTAACCTGGGCTGACCCTCTAATGTACTTATTCCTAATCCTGTCCATCCTCATCACACCCAGTGCAAATCTTAACATCTTCAACTCTGCCACGTCAAGCTCTGACACCTGCCTTTTTGTCAGTGCCACTGTCTCCAGCCCATATAACATAGCTGGTCTCACTACCCTCTTGTAGACCTTCCCTTTCCCTCTTACTGGCACTCATCTGTCACAAGTCACTCCTGACACTCTTTACCACCCACTCCATCCTGCCTGTACTCTCTTCTTCACCTCTCTTCCACACTCACCATTACTCTGAACTGTTGATCCCAAGTACCTTTGCCACCTCTACTCCCTGCATCCTCACCATTCCTCTATCCTCCCTCTCATTCACACACATATATTCTGTCTTAGTCCTGCTGACCTTCATTCCTCTTCTCTCTAGAGCATATCTCCACCTTCCACCTGTTCTCTACTCTCACTACAGATCACAATGTCATCTGCAAACATCATAGTCCACGGGGGCTCCTGTCTGATCTCATCTGTCAACATGTCCATCACCATTGCAAATAAGAAAGGGCTCAGAGCTGAACCTTGATGTAATCCCACCTCCACCTTAAACGCATCCGTCACTCCCACCACAGACCTCACAGCTGTCACACTACCCTCGTACATATCCTGTATCACTCTTACATACTTCTCTGACACTCCTGACTTATAGGTTCATAGGTTCATACTAGGCTATCTGCCCGAGGACATTTACAAGCCTAGCCCATAGTTTTGTGGCTTACGCCACCCCTTTAGTATGGGGAACTATACCCATTATTTTGCTGTGCCTCTGTCGAGCAGTGACACTGAGGTAATCCCTGGGGTATATCTGCGATCTCCCATCCATTGGTCAAGATTTCTCTTGAACAAGGCCAGCGAGGTGCTCTGCCTCACATATACTGGGATTTTATTCCACAGCATAGGGAGTCTTTGGGTGATGAATCTATCCCTCCAGCACGTCCTATTAATAGCCGTGTCGAGGTTTAAGTCTCCGCCCTTGTGGCTCTGACGGATCTAGATTTTTGAGGTGCAGCATATTCATTAAATCTGGGTTTGACATGGCCTTGTATGTTAGGCAAAGGTCACCTCTGAGCAGCTGTGGCGACTGAATAGAGCTGGAGTTCTTTCAGTCGGGCAGCATAGGACAGATGTTTGAGACCCTTTATCCTTTTGGTGAGGAACTTTGTGGCCTCTCCAGCTGCTGCAAGTGTCGCGTCAGATACATTCCGAATGGGGCTTTGTTCTCAATCTTTGGTCTGATGAGTGATGAGTAAAGGAGACTATGACCTCCCTTGATCTAGATGAGAATCCCTTCATGATAAGGTGGGCAATGTAGAAGGTCTTCCTAACTACTTTAGCAACATGGGTGTCGAATGACAGACTACTATCAACCTGGGTCCCCAGGTCCCTGATAACTTCTTCTGTGCTCAGTGGATTGCCACCTATTTGGTAGCTAGGGGTAACCTTGTTTTTCCCGAAGGGTATGACTATGCATTTTTTGGCATTTAACTTTAGGCCATGGCTCTGGCACCAGTTATCCGTTTCTGTGAGACCCTTCTGAAGGATATCTTCCTCATACAGTACCACAACTCCTCTGTAGGCACCCTGTCATATGCTTTCTCTAAGTCCACAAAGACACAATGCAACTCCTTCTGACCTTCTTTGTGCTTCTCCATTAACACTCTCAGAGCAAACATCGCATCTGTAGTTCTCTTTCCTGGCATGAAACCATACTGCTGATCACTAATCATCACCTCCCTTCTTAACCTAGCTTCCACTACTCTTTCCCATAACTTCATGCTGTGAGTGATCAGTTTAATCCCTCTGTAGTTACTACAGCTTTGCACATCACCCTTATTCTTAAAAATTGGTACCAAAACACTTTTTCTCCATTCCTCAGGCATCCTCTCACTTTCCGAGTTTTCATTAAACAATCTAGTTAAAAACTCCACTGCCATTACACCTAAACACCTCCATGCTTCCACAGGTATGTCATCTGGACCAACAGCCTTTCCATTCTTCATCCTCTTCATAGCTATCCTTACTTCCTCCTTGCTAATCCACTGCACTTCATGATTCACTATCTGCACATCATCCAACCTTCTCTTCCTCTTGTTCTCTTCATTCATCAGCACTTCAAAGTACTATTTCCATCTGCTCAACACACTCTCCTCACTTGTGAGTACGTTTCCCTCATTATCCTTTATCACCTTTACCTGCTGCACATCTTTACTAGCTCGGTCCCTCTGTATAGCCAATCTGTACAGGTCCTTTTCTCCCTCCTTAGTGTCCATCCTTTCATACAACTCTTCATACGCCTTATCCTTAGCCTTCGCCACCTCTCTCTTTGCCATGCACCTTATCTCCTTATACTCCTGTCTACTTTCTTCAACTCTCTGACAATCCCACTTCTGATTTAGGAAGTGATATTATACTATAGTATAGGTTATATGTCATGTCTCAGTTTAAGGTATTGTACTCCATGCACAGTTATTTAAAACTTACATTGGAGGATAATCATTAAAGAAATCTAGACCAGTAATTACCAAAAAGTGGTATTACTTCACAATCTTCTTTCAGTCCTGTGCAAACTGTGTTCATAATTAAACAGTTTTCTAGTATTACTGTCTTGGATGTGCTTCCAATCTTTCAGCATAATCACAAACTATCTTTATGTCAGTTGTGTAAACCACAGGAAAGTTTCTGTAGCAGCTCAGTGCTCTTCTGGCTACACCCAGCATCCAGAACACTTTACGGTTGTGATTTTCATGGCAGGAGTTTTAATAAGTAACACAAAGGGTGTAGTGTAGCTTCACTGAAGTGTGTTTTCCAGTTGAGATTTCATTAGGAGAACCATGTAAACATGACGCACAGTCACTGGAATTGGCTAATTAAAATTTTGAAATTTCATGCAACATTGGTAGGAACATTGCTGCAGTGCCGCAAGTGACCATTTTGCAGTAACTGGTGAGGTCCTCTGTTTTGTCTTCAGTTTAAATGCCATGGAAGTTGAAATTGACTGATTTAAATTGCATACATCCGAGTAACACCACTAGCCATAGAGTATTTCCTGCAGTCTTGTTTTAACACAGTGTGTGTATCCTGGTTATAGGAACTGTCCTTTTTTTGTAAGTGATCAATGCAGTCAAGAGCAGTGCTACTAAAGCTGTTGACTGTTGTGCAACTGAAACTTAGAGGAACCATAACAAGCCCTTTTGTTAGAATTTTAACCTATATTGCAGGTATTACAGGAATGGTAACCTCCTTATCCTGTTTCAGCGTGGTGTCCCATTAGCAGAATGCCTGTAGATTACTCGGCTGAAAGATTGGTGAGCAACTAAACACTGACCTGATGTCTGTCTTTTCCATCCTCAGTGGATGGGTCTTCGGATCCAACCTGTGATCTGTCTTTGGCCAGTCAAGACTTAGAATCACATGCTCAGGCTCCTCCCCTTACCCTCCTGCAAAGCCCAACATTACCTCAGATCTCGTCTGCCACTAGTCTGAGACAGACATGGCTCTCTTTACTCAGGTGTGGGTTTAAAATCATAAGAGACTTTCCATTGTTGCTTCTTCATTACCTTGTCTCTTTGATACGTCAATATCTGTACTCCCCTGTCATAGTTGTATTATATAGGTGTTTATAAACACCCTGTTTCTTCATGCCTCTGTGTCATCTTTCCTGTCTAATATAAAAAAATTATATTCTTTCCTATATCCTTTTTGATTACTTAGAGTTACTGCCTTTGATTCTCACTTTGAGTCATTCTCCATTATTGCTGAAAAACCTTTGGGTTTTACAAAATGTGTACCCTGTAGCCACAAGGTACTCAACTTGGACACACACTTGTGTGTACTGCCTTGGGGCCACACATTTGGATGATCCGTGTGCTACATGCATAGGGTTTGGTACCCAGGCAGTAGTAGAGAGGAAAAAACAAGCTTACTCTTAAGAAATTTCTCCCTGTTCTTGTGGAAGAATTGTCCAAGTCTCAGCATGCTGATTTTGGAACTTCACATTCTTCCAAAAAGTCTTCAGACATATCTGAAGGAGACAAAGTCACAGGCCCTAAGTAGAAGATTAAGCGTTCTCCTGATTGGATTTCATCTGTTCTTGCTTACTTGGCTCTAGCTTCAAAATCCCGATCAGATCCAAACTCTTGGTCTCCTAGAGCCACACTTTTTTCCTCTGGAGTCATTTTTGCATCATCTCTGATCGCCCTTCTTGACCAGCCATTTATCATTGAGGCCTCCCTCCACTGCTTCTTCCCTGCAGTTTGGTCAGCCAGAAATCTTTCCAAAGCAGATGTGGATCACATGGTGAGGAAATTTCTCAGGACCCAGATTCAGTTAGGAGTCCTTTCTGCTCCATCCACCACTGGACTTAGGAGTTATGTATCTTCATCTCATCCTGTAGTAGCTCCTACCCTGATCTGTGTATTGGATTCGGGAGTTACATATCTGAGCATTTCCTAGAGCTTGTCCTTGCTGGATCCAAAGATTTGGCTATTTCCTACTCCGGTGTCATCTCTGACCTGAAAGGCTCAAATATTGGAGCCAGAAGGATCCTGGAGCTGAAGTGTCGGCATCCAGTTCAGGGGGGATGGGCTTGATTCTTAGGATTTCGGAGCTGTCCCTTCTTCTTGAAACCCGTGTGTTAGATAGCTTGATGTCAGTGTCAGCCTCTGATCTGAGCTGAGTGGGGTTTTGAGGTTTGCTTAGAGAGGTGGCTCTGGCTTCCATTAGACAAATCTTGAGATCTCCTTTGGCATTTAAGAGTGTTAATAGAGCACTCCCCTGATCATATGAGTAGACTTCTTTGTATCTCAGCTCCACCCATCTCCCAGAGAATGCCCCAGGTCCTGATCCTTCTCATCAGGTATTTTTGGGACAGCCAGACCCATTAAATCTCTAGTCAGTCCACAGAGGATTTGTAAATCCGAGTCTTCTCTGGAAAACACCCCACCAGGGAGGCATCTTGGAGGCATACATGTAAAAGAAGGCATGTAGACTTCCCCCAGAAGTCTTGTCACAAAGGACATGGATCTTGATGATGGGGAGGAGTCCCCCAGATCCCCCTTGAGAATGTCTTATTAGGGGAAATTCCCGAACTCCTGAGTCAGAAATGAGGGTGGTCCACTAACACTCCCACTCAAGAACAGTCACAGTTGCTCGACACTTTCTGCCTTGGGCAATTCCCCCATCGTTGAGATGGTGAATCTCATCATTAAATGGGCTTGGAAGGAGCTTAGATATAGCTGAACCAATTCCCAGTAAGCCATACAAGTACCTGGTCTGCCTAAATGATCGTCAACAATGGAGCATGGGACTGGTCCTGGATTCCATTGTAGTGTTGGCAGCCTCCAAAAAGAGCTTGCAGTGGAAAGCTACTCTTGCCATCACCTAACAGGGAGTCAAGGGTGATGGACAGATTTAGGAAGCAGATTGATGCTTAATCTCCCTTCACTCTGAGAGCACTAAATTACTTGGAACACATAACAGGGTTTCAGAGGGATTTGACCAAAGAAATCAAGTCCCTCTCTGGGCCTTTATCTGTAGAAGGCAAGAAAACCTTGGATTATTAGTTAGCCACTGTACAGTTGCAGTCTGATATCTGTGTGCCTTTATTTCCAGTGCTACTGAAGGCACTTTGAGAGCCGCAGGCAAGGGAATTACTATAAGGAGACTTGTCTGTATGTGCTTGTGTGACATTGCAGAGCACTTCAAGACATCCTTTATTAATGCCCCATTTAATGACTCAACACTCCTTAGGCCTAAAGTGAAAGAAACCGTGACCAGAAGTGAACAAGATGGAAAGAATCTTTCTGCCATTGGAAAACCGCTCTCTAATCCCCTGGGGGACATCTTCAAGGAACCAGAAAGGAGATAAGAAGATGTGTTCCGGAATTCCCAAGGGTTCTCTCCTGTCACTACTGGAGACAGGCAAACATACGCTCTCCCCCCTGAGGAAGAGGTGGGGGGTTCTAATGATGTATACCACCCATTAAGCAGAGGTGAGCCACAAAACTTAGGTTTCAGAAATCCCTTCACAGAGAGGCTTTTTCAGTGCTTCTGAAGGATTGCCTGACTGCTGTTCTCTGGAGGCAGTTTGGGGGCACCTATTCCTGCACCCCAAAGCTTGTTGTCCATGACTAGCGACAAATGGGTGCAGAAGATAGTAACCAAAGGCTATTAAATTTCCTTTTTGTGCTTTCTCCCAAACTCAGAAACAGTACCAAACTTCCCACCCTCTCAAAGACCAGCAGCACTCAAAGAAGTACAAAAGTTGCTAAAGAAGCTGGTCATTCAAGAGAAATCACCAGACCAGCTAGGATCCAGAGCTTTACTCATGATTCTTTTAACACCAAAAAAGACTAGAAACTTCATGCCAGTTTTGGACCTCAGCCAATATATCAAGCAATCAGAGTCCTGGATGGTCAAGGTTCAGTCCATTTTCCCACTTCTGAGAGTAAATGATTGGATGTGCTGCACAGACCTACAGGATACGTACTACCGTATTGAGATAGACAGATGATCCAGAATGTTTTTCTGCTTCCAGCTGGGAGCCAGTCATTTCCAAATCAGATCCCTGCCCTTTGGCCTCGCCACAGCCTCCCTCCCCCCCGGTATTCACCAAAGGCATGGCAGTGGTAGCAATGTACCTCAGGCTGCAGGGGTTCCCATAATTGGATAATTGTCTCATTTCCACCCCTACCATGAATCTGCTTATCTAAGTAAGATCCTTGCTCTGAATCTGTTCAGTATTGGGCATAACAGTAAACCCAGACAAGTCCAAATTCCATTCTGTACAAGTAACAGAGTTTATAGGAGCACACTTGGAAACAATTTATCAGAGAAACTTCCACAGAGCAGATTATCCACACTTTAGAATCCTGCTCAAGTCGTTCTTTCGTTTCAAAAGCCAGTTCTGTGGCTGCATCCATTACTTTGGTCCCTCTCACCAGATACCAGATGAGCGTACTCCAGTGGGACCATAGCAGTGCAGTGGTCCATCATGCACCAGCTAGTATCTTTCCATGTATCTCTGATGAACATTTGCAGGACTTGCATTCACTGGTGGCTCGAATTCCCTGTGGTAGTCTATCACCTGTCCCTCCCACCCCAAAGCCACTGTGACCATGGACTCTCTTTCTGTTTGGGGTGGGGGGCACTACAGGGGAAAGATAGTACAAGGCATGTGGTCCCCCTCTGAGGCTAGTCTCTTAATCAGCATTCTAGAGATGAGGTCAGTTCTCCTAATGTTGCAGGCCTTCCATGACTCCTTCCCTTCAAGGATTGAATTCTGTCCAAACTGACAACATATCCATAATCCTGTTACATCAACAAGCAAAGGGGAACCCTGTCTTAACTGTTGTTCGAGAAGCCGTGAAGATTTGGCCATGGTCAGTTATCTTCAAACTGCTTTCTTCTAGCAACGCACATTCTGGGGAAATCCATTGTTCTAGCCAATAGTCTAATTAGATCTGTCCTCCTGCCTCATGAGTGGTCCCACAATCAAAAGGTGATGGAACTGATTTTCCACCTCTGGGGCCAACTGTTGTGAGAGTTCTTTGCTTCTCCCCACTGCATCAAATTCCAAAAGGTCTTTTCCCCGATCCCTCTAGAGGGGGAGTCACCCAGGGATGCTTTGATCCACACTTGGTCCTACAATCTCCTTTATATGTTCCTCCAACTCCTCTCATCCTAAAATTTCTTCAGAAAGCATTAGAGAGGAAGGTCACTGTAAGAGCCCAACCCGGGTCTCTTCTCTCATCCATCCAACCTGCCTGTTCAGACATTTGAGTTCTCAAATTAACTCCTTGGTTTCTCCACTACCAGTAAAGGCTGATCAGTGCATACTTTCTTCCCAGGTGTCCACATTCTTCATCTCAGAGGCTGTCTACTAGCAAGATCTACTAAAGCAAATGGAAAAGTTTCTATATTTGAGCTACTCAAAGACCCTTTCACAGCTCCCCTTTCAGCGGTCTAAGACTTTCTAGCCTGTCTTTTTCAGAATGATGTCAGCTATTCTACTAAGGTCTTTCTTTTTGAGGTGTACCCTTTTGCTCAGACCTCCTCTTAGAGATACTACCCCTTCTTGGGATATTACTGTTTTACTTCAAGCACTGACTAAACCATCATTTTTCAAGATTATATATGGCAATGGGAGTAAATTCCTCCTTTCCATGGGGTCATTCTTCATCCTCTTGTTTCCAATAGTTCTTCATCAAATGCTGTCCCAAGGAGTGATAGAACCAGTTCCTCTGTCTCAGGTGGGTAAGGGTTTGTATTCAAGGATATTACTAATGGCAAAGAAAGAAAATTCTTAGACATTTTCTGGATCTTTCTTTTTAAACCTGTTTGTGATAGTGCCCAAATTCAAAATGATGTCTCTTCACAGCCTGTTACCTCTTTTCCTTCTTTTAAGTTTCCTGACAATACTAGACTTAAAATATGCTTATAAGCACATCCTGTCCATCCAGATTTCAAACATTTCTTAAGGTTTTGTCTGTCTGGATCACATTATCAGATGTTTTTCGTGTTTCACTGTTACAGTCATCACATTTGGGTTATCTGCTTGCAGTAGCCCTCAGTCGGCCTGATTAACAAAGTCTTGGGTCCTGCGTCGGTTGCTGTCCCTTCTTCCATGACGTCAGGTTGTCAGAGGTATAAAACATGCAGCTGATGCCATTACATCAGTCTTTCTTGTCATGCAGTGCCCGAAGCAGAAGCAGTTCGCAAGTGCCGGTCGTTTTTGAGTTTCAGAACCGAAGTCTTCAACTAAAAGCTAAGTACCCCCGTTGGGGAAACTTTTTCTTGCCCTAAACTAGGTCAGTAAAAGTAAATAATTGCATTATATTTGGAAAACAAATACCTCATAAAGATTTTCATTCGTACTGTATTCCTTGCCTAGGCCCTGACCACGATATACGTAGCTCTCGGTTTTGTGCCTTATTTAAACCACGAACTATCTGTTGTCGGTATATTTTTGCTGCTAAATATTTTGGTGCTCAGCTCAATTATCCTGATATGCCTTCGGTAAGCCATCCAACTACCGACATTCCGAAAAAACGCAAAGATAAAGACAGAGACAGGCCGCCTAGGTCCAAAGCTGCCAACGACGCTTCTCCTAAGCCAGTCTCCAGTTCGCCGGTACTCAGTGAGGTGCTTTCGCACAGCCCCTGATACCCGCTACTTCAGATTTGCAGGCCTCTGCTGAGATCCATTCAGAGTCCGGTATGCCGTGAGATGCTTCAACTGTGGAACCTGTGGATGTCTCTACCTTGGATGGGTCCGGAGCCGATGTGCAGGCACCGGCTTCTGAGGGTGTATTCAGGCCTACTAACTTGCGTATTAAACCAACGCCGTCTTCTTCTTCAAGGCCTAAAACTCGAACCATGCCTAGAAAACTGATGCCCAGACCGCATGGATCAGGCCTCTATGCCTAAAAAACAAATGATAAGAATGGCTGAAGACCTTGTTACTTTAATCAGGGGAAGCCAGCCTTCCCCCTCTAAAAGATCTAGGACTGAGTTTGCTTATGATATTTCTGACCAGGATTCTGAATTTTCTGATGTTCTTTGTGTTTCACTGTTGCAGTCATTACATTTGGGTAATCCTGCTGGCAGGTTGCCCTCAGTCGGCCTGAATTCCAAAGTCCTGGGTCCTGCATTGGCTGCTGTCGCCCCTTCCCTGACGTCAGGTCGTCAGGGGTATAAAAGATGCGGCCGACGCCATTTTCTTTAGTCTTTCTTGCCACGCGGTGCCCGAAGCAGAAGCAGTTCGCAAGTGCCGGTCGGCCAACTCCTGAGATTTTCGTGTTAGTGTTTCAGATCCGAAGTCTTCAATAAAGCCAAGTACCCCGTTGGGGAAACTTTTTTCTTGCTCCAGACTAATGTTAGAAAAAGTAAATAATTGTATTTCTTGTGGAAAGCAATTACCTCATAAGGACTTTCATTCTTACTGTATTCCTTGCCTAGGCCCTGATCACAATATTTCTGGTTGTCGGTTCTGTGCTAGATTTAACCAACGCACTATTAGGCGTCGGTATGATTTTGCTTTAAACTATTTTGGATGCCGGTTTATTTACCCTTATCTACTTATGAGGATTCTGATGCTGAGGACTCTGTTCCCTCTGCTCCCCCCCACAGAGGATTTCTCTTTTGGTGAAACCTTGCATACTCTCAGGGAGCATTTTCGTTGGGAAAGTCAGGATTTCTCTGTTTCTAAAAAGAGGCTTAGGGATTTCTTACACCTGCCCCAGCACAGGCCTTTAGCCATACCTCCTGTACTAGACATTGTTGATGCCTTTTCGGAATCTAATTTGGCCCCTGATTCTTTACCTCCTGCTCCCAGAAAACCTGGTAGATATTACAGGGTCCCTGACTCTCACAAGTTCCTTTTTAAAAATCCTATTGCGGATCCTGAGACCATTTCCCAGGGACCCAAGGGCATTAAAGCTACTACTGCCAAAAATCCTACTCCCTCTGATAGAGATTCCAGGGCGCTGGATAGATGGGGTAAGAAGGTATACACTTCTGCAACTTTGGCCATTAGGGCCTTAAACTGTCAGTTTCATATGTTAAAGTATCAGCAGCATATTACTGGATTGCTTAAACAGAAAATGATGGTGATTCCTGATTGTGCTGAAAATAAGGATTTACAGGATTTACTGCACTCAGCTGAACAAGTTGGAAAGCATACTTTGCAATGTGGTTTTGATTCACTAGAGGCATCTTGCAAGGCTGCTGTGACTGGGTCTATACTTAGAAGGCATGCATGGCTTAAGGAGCAATCCTTGCCAGATCATGTTAAAGCGAAATTACTGGATGCTTCCTTAATTCAGGACCGCCTGTTTGGCAACAAGGCAGAAGAAGTTCTTAAAAAGATGGAAGAAAAAGCTAAATCTATGCAAACTGTTAAAGATTTTTTACAAGTGCAACCTCCAAGGTTTAGTAGGCATTGGCCTTCCAAGAATTGGTCCTTTCCTGCCTCTTCCAGACTTTCTCAGTCCAAACACAGATCCAGCAGTGCTTCCAGACTTCAGTCCCAGGGTACACACAGTACTAAGCAGTGGGGAGCCTCCACTTCCAAATTGGGGAGTAATAAAACTCCCTCCATGGTAAAGTGTCTCAATTTTTTTTTTTAAAACTTCCAAGCACTTCTCAACTGATTGCCCTTCATGCAAAGAACTGGGAACAGTTTTAAATATAGTGTCCCAGGAATACAGATTTCACTTCCACACGTTACCAACACCAAGTGGGTGGCTTGATCTACCCCCAAATCAGTGGGCAGAGGCCCAAAAGCAAGTACTTTCTCTCTTAAGCATGCAGGCTATTCAGTTGGTACCAGAAGAGGAAAAGGGACAAGGTTTCTACTCGAGACTTTTCCTGGTACCCAGAAAAGACTATTCATAGCGTCCTATCCTGGACCAGTCTTCTCTAAACACCTTTTTGGTGATTCCAAGATTCAAGATGCTGACTCTTCACCAGTCGCTCCCCATGCTAGGCAAAGATGCCTGGTTGGCAACACTAAATTTAAAGGAAGCATACCTGCACATCCCAATCAGGGAATCTTGCAGAAGATTCCTATGCTTCAAAGCAGGCTACACGCACTTTCAGTTCTCTGCACTGCCCTTTGGCTTATCTACTGCTGTGCCCAGGGTATTCACAAAGTGCCCAGCTCCAGTTATTGCATTTTGCAGGCAAAGAAATATTCAAATGTACCCATATCTGGATGATTGCCTAATTCAGGCAGAAAGCCAGGACATACTTTTGAATCATCTGGCTTTTGTACAAAGGGTGCTAACTTGTCTGGGGTACACCATAAATGAAAAGAAATCACACCTGGTACCCTGTCAACAAATTATATTCCTGGGAACAAGCTTGAATACAACTTCCCAGATGACTTTCCTCACGCCAGAGAAACAAATTCATTTGACAACCTACTTTAAACAAGTGGCCACAAAAACCCTGCTGTCTGCAAGGCAAATACTACAAGCCTTGGGGTTCATGGCCTCCTGCATTCTTCTAATTCCATATGCAAGACTGCATATGAGGAAACTACAATGGTATCTAAAAAGCCTATGGTGTCAACATTCTCAGGATCTAGAAGCAATGATTCCTATCATACCTTGCCTACGCCTAGAGTTCCTTTGGTGAGCAGAGGCCTGCCAAAAAAATAAGGGACTACCATTCACACTACACCCTGCCACCCAAATCCTAACAACAGACTCATCAGACTATGCATGGGGGGCTTACCTGGCAGGGAGATGCATTCAGGGCAAATGGAACCCAAGTCAAATGCACCTGCATATCAATCAAAAAGAAATGTGAGCTGTACAGAATGCTCTGACTGCCTTCAAGGACCATATTCTTCCAGGACAATTAATGGTAAAGATGGACAACACCACTGTTGTGTGGAGCATAAACAAGTAGGGGGTTACACATTCTTACCCCCTCTGCAGAGTAGCCATGGCATTGTTGAACACAGCCCTGAGCTACCAAGTGCATCTACAAGCTCAATTCCTGCCAGGAAAACTAAATACACTGGCAGACGAACTAAGCAAAAACCTCATGGACCCACACGAGTGGAAACTGGAACCAAGACCTTTCAACATGTTGACAAGCAAATGGGGGAGCCTAGATATAGACATGTTTGCCTCCCCCCAAAACTATCAATTGGACAAATTTTGCACAAGGACTCCCCACAAACAAGCTTGGAAAGTGGATGCTCTGTCCTTCAGCTGGAAAAAAAACTTTCAGTTTATGCCTTTCCTCCTCTGCCTCTCCTCTCCAAAGTACTACTAAAGATCAAGCAAGACAAACCAAGGACGATTTTGATTGCAGCAGACTGGCCACGCCAACACTGGTACCCCCTCTTGTGCAGTGTGTCACCGTTGGCTCCATGGCACCTGCCTCAGACTCCTACCCTATTGTCTCAGCAAGAGAACCAAATTCTGCACCCTCAGCTTCAAACACTGAACCTAGCAGCCTGGCTAATTACCTAATCTCTCCTTTACCATCCCTCAGTAAACCAGTGTTGGACATCATTTTAGAGGCAAGGAGGCCTAGTACTAGAAAATCTTATGCTGAAAATGGAAAAGATTCTGTGCCTGGACCCAATCTTAAGGGATGAGCACAGCAGTACTGTTGGGCTTGGATCCAAGTGGTTTTTCGTTTTATGAGCACAGCAGTGCCGAATTTACCTCAGATTTTACAATACTTAACTGAGATGCTGCACAAGGGCTTGTCTTTCTCCTCCCAATCAAAATTCACGCCTCAGCCATTTCAGCTCATTATAACACAGAACCTAACCTCTTCTCTCATCCACTGCTCAAGCAGTTCCTCAGAGGGGCCAAAAATTTACAACTACCCAGGAGAGCTCCAACCCCAGCCTGGGACCTAAACTTTGTATTGGAGAAATTCACTCTTCCTCCTTTCGAGCTAGCTGCTACTGCAGACTTAAAATTCCTTTCTTGGAAAACAGCTTTCCTTTTAGCAATCATTTCAGCAAGAAGGGTATCTGAATTACAGGCCCTTATGGCAGTGGAGCCTTTCATCGTCTTTCATGCAGACAGGGTGTCCCTCAGGACCAATCCCTCCTTCATGCCCAAGGTGGTATCCAGTGTGGCCCTTAATCAGTCCATTCATTTGTCAACCTTCTTTCCTAATCCACAGAACAAAGGGGAACGGATACTGCAGTCCTTAGATGCGCACAGGCAACTTGGATTTTACGTGGACAGGCTAAACCTCAAAGAAAATCTGAACAACTGCTGGTGGCATTTGCTGCAGGGGCAGAGGGGGTGGCTATTTCAAAGCAAACCATTTCCAAATGGATAGACCATTGCATTCATTTCTGCTACAAGCACCATGGAAAACCTATCCCACAGGGGATCAGACCCCACTCAACCAGGGTTGCATTTACCTCTACAGCCTTTCTCAGAGGCGTCCCTACCAGGGACATCCTAGAAGCTGCTACCTGGAGTTCTGTACATACTTTCACCAAGCATTACCATCTGCCAATTTTCTCTAAATCTAGAGCTGGCTTTGCCACTGCAGTCTTGCAGGGCCTTATAGCTGGTCCTAATGCTTTCTAAATTCCCCCTCCCATCCTTAGCTTTGAGAATCTACTCAAATGTGATGACTGCAACAGTGGAACACTAAGAACATAGTACAGTTGTGTACACTTACCATAAATGTAGATGTTCAAGTGTATTCACTGTTGCAGTCCTGGTTACCCTCCCTCCAGCCCCCTAACTTATTTAGATTATACCTCTACTCTCCTTTACTATGCTCAAAAGCTTTTTGGTGTATTTGCTTTTTTGTTGGAGGTATAACCTTATATATTTATAGATTTATTTGCTTCCCATTAGTGCGCACCTGACATCTGGGGAAGAAAAACTGATGTAATGGCGTCGGCTGCATGTTTTATACCCCCTGACGACCTGATGTCACGGAAGAAGGGACCGCAACTGATGTAGGACCCAAGACTTTGTTAATCAGGCCGACTGAGGGCTACTGCAAGCAGATAACCCAAATGTGATGACTACTACAGTGAATACACACTCGAACATCTACATTTATGGTAAGTGTGCACAACTGTACTTTCTCTGCATTACCCTTTGGACTATTCACTGCATCAAGAGTGTTCACAAAGTAATTAGTTCAGTTGTAGTTCAATGCACGCTACAGGGTATCCACCCTTTTCCATATTTACATGACTTGATGATACTTGCAACTTCTTTTTTCAAAGTATCTGGAATATTTCTATTAGACAAGAGATATCTTATGCAAGTTGGGATTCCAAAAGAACAAATAAAAGTCTTTCTTGACTCCTTTGTACCGAATTGTGTTCCTAGGATGTCAACTAGACACATATTAGTTCAAAGATATTTTCTACTACAGGAAAGAATAGGTCTTTATCTAGATCTGTTTCTGAGATTTTTCACTCAAGCTTTGGTCACTGCGAGGGAATACTGTATGATTTTTGGATCTCATGACATCTGTGGATGTTCTTCATCTCACATTGCTGCAGTCCTTACACTTGGGGTAGTCCGCTGTCCTCGGTCGGCCCGAATATCAAAGTATTAGGCTGACGTCGGTCAAGGCGCATAAGACTGACATCAGGACGTCAGGGTACAAATGCGCATGACCGACGTCATATCCTCAGTCTTTTTTGCCGCATGGTCCGATGCAGAAGCAGCGTTGCAAGTGCCGTTTGGCGTTCTGAAATTTTTCGAAGTCGGAGTTTCAGACCGAGTCAAAGTTGGCTAAGTACCCCGTTGGGGAATATTTTAGTTTTTTCTTGCCTCAGTGGTTTACCGGATGTCAGAAAAAGTGAATAACTGTATTTCTTGTGGGAAACAGATACCGCATAGAGATTATCGCACGACGTTGTTGGGTGTCGCTTTTGTGCTAGGTTCAATAAGCGCACTATTAAGCGAAGGTTAGATTGTGCCAGGTTGGTCTTCGGGAAGCGGTGCAATTATAAGATGCCGTCGGATGCTCCGACGCCCGCTTCTTCGAAGAAGCGCAAAGACAAAGCAGCTAAACCCAGGCAGGAAGAGTCGTCCGTACCGGACGCCGGTTCTTTAGAGGCGTCGGTGGAACCGGTGGTTCTACCGGAGGCTTCTCTGGATTCCCAGGGAGACTTTGATTTTGCAGGATGTGGCCTCTCAGGAGGCAGGTCAGGCTGAAGGGGCTTCTCAGGTTACTGTACTCCCCTCCCTTCCTAGGGTGGTTAGGCCTTCTCCTTCTGTTTCTAAGGCTTCTCCCAGAGGCAGGCCAGGTTTAGCTTCTGTTGGTGTCACTCCTAGTTCTTCAGGATCTGTGCCCAAGAAGCACATGCTTAAAATGGCAGAAGATTTAATTACTTTGATTAGAGGTTCTTTGCCCCCTCCAGATAAGAGGCCTAGGGTGGAACCAGAGTTGGGGAGTTTTGAGCAGGCTTCAGATGTTTCAGAGTCTTCTGAAGACTTGCAGGAGTACTCTCCTTATTCTGATTCTGATGCAGATGATTCGTCTCCTTCTGCTTCTCCTCCAGAGGATTTTTCTTTTTCAGAGTCTCTTCATTCCATGAGGGAACATTTTAAGTGGGAAGGTCAGGACTTCTCTGATTCCAGGAAAAGGCTTAGGGAATTTTGCTTTTACCCCAGCATAGGCCTTTGGCTATACCTCCTGTTCTGGATGTTGTGGAAGATGTGTTTGCGGAGGCTTCACTTAATCCTGATTCTTTGCCTCCTGCTCCTGTTAAACCGGATAGGTATTATAGGGTGCCTGAGGCTCATAAATACCTTTATAAGAGTCCTAGGGCGGTCCCAGAAATGGTTAGTCAGGGACCTAAGGGTGTCAAGGCCTCTGTTGTAAAAAATCCGGTTCCTCCAGATAAAGAGGCCAGAGCTTTGGATAGATGGGGAAAGAAAGTCTATACTTCTTCCACCTTAGCTATGAGGGCTTTGAATTGCCAGTTTCACATGTTGAAATATCAAAACTATCTTCTTTCTCAACTGAAGTCTAAGGTAGATGCTCTGGCGGAAGGCATTGAGTGTAAGGAATTACAAGATTTGGTACATGTCTCTGAACAGGTGGGTAAGCATTCTTTACAATGTGGTTTTGATGCTGTACAGGCCTCGTCTAGGGTGGCTGCCACTGGGTCAGTTCTTCGCAGGCACGCCTGGCTGAGGGATCAGAATTTATCTGAACATGTTAAGACAAGGATTTTGGATGCTCCTTTACAGTCTGATGTGTTGTTTGGTTCACCTGTGGAGTCAGTCTTGAAGAAAATGGAAGACAAGGCTAAGTCTATGCAGACTGTTAAAGATTTTTGCAAGTCCAGCCTCCGAAGTTTAGGAGGAATTGGCCTGCTAAGGGGTGGGCGTACCCTTCTTATGCTTCACAGTCTAGGGGTAGATCTAGACGTGGGAGGGGCAGTGCTCAGAGCTCCTTCAGACCTAGAACAGGAGTTCTCCTGCACAATCTTCAGGTGAGGGCAGGGGCCAGTCCTTTCGTAAACAGGCCCAATGACCTACCTTTTCAACTGCCAGATCCTTCTTGCCTGGCAGCACCTTTGGGAGGAAGGTTGGCACTCTTCAGGGAAAATTGGAGTTTGATTACCCAAGACAGATGAGTGTTGGATATCATACACCAAGGTTACAGGTTTTATTTCCATACCTTGCCTCCTTTCAAAGGCATGCCGGACGTTCCTCCTCAGCAAAGACTAGAGGCTCACAAACAAATTTCTCTACTGCTCCAAATAGGGGCCATACAACCGGTCCCTCTGCCAGAAGTGGGCCTAGGATTTTACTCTCGCCTGTTCCTAGTACCAAAGAAGGGGAACACGTGGAGACCAATTTTGGATTTATCTATCCTCAACACTTATCTGGACATTCCCAAGTTCAAAATGTACGTTACAACAGCTTTTACCTCTGCTGGGCAAAGATCACTGGATGGTGACTCTGGATCTCAAGGAGGCTTACCTTCATGTTCCTATCAGGCTAAGTTGCAGGAAGTATCTGTGTTTTCGGGCTGGGACTTCTCATTATCAGTTCTCTGCATTGCCCTTTGGCTTATCTACTGCGCCCAGAGTGTTCACGAAGGTTCTGGCTCCAGTGATAGCTTTCTTCAGGCTAAGAGGAATACAGATCTATCCTTATTTGGACGATTGCCTGATTCTGGCCCAAGGAAAGGACGAACTTCTTCATCATTTGCAATATGTGATAGCAGTGCTAAGATGCCTGGGGTATTCTGTGAGCGAAATAAAGTCCAGTCTAGTACCCTCTCAGGACATGTGCTTTCTGGGTGTGAGACTGAATACAGCATCCCAGATGGCCTTTTGACCCCGGACAAACAAAAGAATCTTTCTCTTTACTTCCATCAATTGTCTCATCAGTCCAGGCTGACTGCAAGGACAGTCCTTCAAGCCTTGGGGTTCATGGCATCTTGTATTCTGGTGCTTCCCAATGCCAAACTGCATATGAGGAAGTTACAATGGTATCTCAAAATGTATGGACACAGCACTGCCAAGATATGGACACTGTCATTCAAATAATACCTTGCATTCAAAGGAATTTTTGTGGTGGGCTCAGGAATGTCACCTAAACAAGGGACTCTCTGTGACCCGGCCAGAGGCGAGTCAGATTCTAACGACAGATGCCTCAGACAAAGCTTGTGGAGCTCATCTAAATGGAAAGTGGGTACAAGACACGTGGCCTGCCAGACTTCAGCATCTACATATCAACTTGAAGGAGATGTTAGCAGTCCAATTTGCATTAATAGCTTTCAAGGATTTACTTCTTCCAGGGCAGGTGTTGGTTCTAACAGACAACACAACTGTCATGTGGTACATCAACAAGCAAGGGGGAACACATTCTTATCCTCTATGCAGACAAGCAATGATTTTGTGGGAGACTGCTCTCAGTTTACAGCTAAATCTTCAGGCAAGGTTTCTGCCGGGAGCACAGAACTCCTTAGCAGATGTGTTGAGCAGGCAAATTATGGATCCCCACGAGTGGAAATTGGATCCTCATGTATTTCAGAAGTTGACAGTGTTATGGGGAACTCCAGACATAGATCTGTTCGCTTCTCCACTAAACTACCAGCTGCCAAAGTTTTGCACAAAAAGGTTTCATCCCACAGCTTGGAAAGTGGATGCTCTTTCCTTCAATTGGAACAATCTTCATGTTGTATGCCTTTCCACCTCTGCCTCTCCTCCTAAAGGTACTCCTGAAGGTCAGACAGGACAAGCCAAAGATGATTTTAATAGCTCCAGATTGGCCTCGACAGCACTGGTACCCATTACTGAGAAGTCTGGTACGGGAGCCTCCATGGCCTTTGCCTTCGATTCCACACCTGCTGTCTCAGGAGAACAGTCATTTACTCAATGTCAAACTTCACTCTCTTCACCTGACAGCCTGGCATATTCTGTTTTAAACCCTGGAGGGTCTCAGCTTCCACAGCAAGTTTTGAGTGTTATTTTGGAGGCCAGAAGGCCTAGTACAAGGAAAGTGTACGCAGATAAATGGAAGAGATTTTTATTTTGGAGTACAGCAAAGGAATTTGATGTTTCAAAGCCTAATTTAAGTGTGGCTCTTCAATATCTTACTGAGTTACTGGACAAAGGTTTGTCCTTCTCTTCTATTAAGGTTCATGCTGCAGCAATTTCTGCTCACTATGACTGTGACCCACCATTGTTTTCTCATCCTTTGTTTAAGCAATTCCTTAGAGGGGCAAAGAATATAAGACCCCCACGGAGAGCTCCTACTCCTGCTTGGGATCTCAATTTTGTGTTGGAGAAACTCACTCTACAACCTTTTGAGCCTGCAGCTACTGCTGAGTTGAAATATTTATCATGGAAGACTGCTTTTTGTTGGCCATTACCTCTGCGAGAAGGGTTTCTGAATTACAGGCCCTTATGGCAGTTGAGCCTTTCTTAATTTTCCATAAGGATAGGGTATCTTTGCGTACTAATCCTTCCTTTATGCCTAAAGTGGTTTCTAGTGTGGCTTTAAACCAAACTATTCATTTGCCTACTTTTTATGCAAACCCCAAAATAAAGGGAAAAGATTTTGCACACTTTGGATATACACAGGCAGTTGCGATATTATTTGAGCAGAACTAAAGGGTTTAGGCAGTCTCAGCAGTTATTTGTTTCTTTTGCTTTGGGTTCTCAGGGCAAGCCTGTGTCAAAACAAACTATTTCTAAGTGGATTGGGTTTTGTATTGCTTTCTGTTATTCCCATCATGGTAAGGAGATTCCAGCTGGGATTAGGCCTCATTCCACTAGGGCTACTGCCACTTCTACAGCTTTTTAAGGGGTGGCAACTAAAGATATTTTGGAGGCAGCTACTTGGAGTTCAGTGCATACTTTCTCTAAGCATTATCACCTTCCACTTTACTCTAAATCGAGGGCTGGTTTTGCCACTGCAATTTTACAGGGCATTTTGGCAGCTCCTACTGCTTTATAGTTTTGCCATCCTCCCTTATCTCTGCTTTGGGATTCTACCCAAGTGTAAGGACTGCAGCAATGTGAGATGAAGAACATAGTACAGTTTTGTACCTACCATAAATGTAGATGTTCGAAGATCCACATTGCTGCAGTCCAATTTACCCTCCCTCCTTCCCCTCTGTAGTTAGAGGCGGTTGTGTGGTTTGGGTTGTACATATTGTGAATATTGTATATATTGTACATATGGTTAGTACAAGGGTGGTTGGTTGTTTTTTGCTGTCTTTTGGTTTTGACCTTTCTGTTTAGGGTCTTCTGACATCTGGGGCAAGAAAAGACTGAGGATATGACGTCGGTCATGCGCATTTGTACCCTGACGTCCTGATGTCAGTCTTATGCGCCTTGACCGACGTCAGCCTAATACTTTGATATTCGGGCCGACCGAGGACAGCGGACTACCCCAAGTGTAAGGACTGCAGCAATGTGGATCTTCGAACATCTACATTTATGGTAGGTACAAAACTGTACTTTCTCGTGATACCCTTGGCAAGGCTCCACATGAGAAAGGTGCAGTGGTATGTGAAATATCTTTGGTTCCCACATTAGCACACTTTTCAAATACCAGTTCAAGGGTTTGGTAAACAGCTCCAAGTCCAAGAGCACACCACCAAAAGCACCAGCAGGAATAGCACTATATAAAGAAGTTACGTACTCACCATAACGTTCCGTCTGTCTTGCCCATTTTCATTCTTCCTCATCCTGTGGGTTCTGATCCAATCCCTCTGATCTGACTTAGTTGTTAGAATAGCTTGTGGCAACCAAAAAAACTCTATCATACTCTCAAGCCTTACCCGTAATGCACCCTTCCTAAGTAGCTCAGATCTTGTTTACTAATGGAGTAAAAGTCGCACTGGATTTTCTGTCTGGAGCTCAGTACAGGTTAAGTTCCCACCAAAGACTACTCTCTCATTTAGGAGTTCAAAAGTGGGGGGCTGCTGGGTAGGGAGTTGAGGAAGAATGAAAATGGACAATACAGATGGAATGTTATGGTGAGTATATAACTTCTGTATCTGATGTTGTCAATTTTCATTCTATCCCCAACCTATGGGACAAAGTTCCCAGCTATCTTAGATGGACTCAAGGAAGGATGTTCTTCAGCATCATTGAATCATATGATGCTCTACCCCTGGAGACTAGATCCAGTTTGTATTGAGTAACAAAAGTATGAGAAGTAGCCCAAGTTGCTTCTGCACAAAATTCATCCATAGAGGCTGTAGTTTGGAAAACAAATGAAGTAGTCATTGCTCTAGTAGAATGGGGTTGTAGCGAGTTTGGCAAGGTCATGCCCAAACGGTCATAAATGCAAGTAATGCAAACCATCTGGACAGGGTTACTTTACTGACTGGTTTATCCAATTTAACATCTGAGAAGGAAACAAATAATTGATCAGATTTCTTGTAATCTTTGGTTCTATGAAGGTAAAAATACAATTGTCTGTCAACATTTAATAAATGTAACAAGTATTCACCTTTGTTCTCAAATTTTGGAAAAAATACTGGGTAAATTTAATAGACTGATTGATACTTGTCTGTAATAGCACCTTTGGTAAAAAGGGTGGATTAGTACGGAGGGATACTCTGTCTTTGTGAAAAAATCAAATATGGTGGTTTTGGAGATGAGGCTTGAATTTCCTAATTTTTTCTTGCAGATGTTATGGTTACCAAGAAGATAGTCTTCCAAGGAAGAAATTTGAGATCTCACTTAGCTGCTGGTTTGAAGGGGGGTGTATAATAGCCTGCAGCACCAAATTTAGGCCCCAAGGGTGATTAGGTCTTTATACTGGAGCTTTAAAAGGAGAGTTCCTCTCAAAAATGCTTTGCAGACTGCTGATAGATTATCTGGGTGCACAATCCCTCCTTTATATCCTCCTCTGTCTTCTTTTGAAGCTTCACAGTTCTTAGATCCAGCCAGCGGCTCTGTCTGCTTGGGATCCAAAAATGACTTTATCAATCAGATCCGTTGTTTGCTCTGAGTTCTTTAGTTCAGTCAGAGCCATAGCTGCCTAGTCAGCTCTGAGGTGTTGGGATTCACTCCGAAGTTTTCAGAGACATCCCTGCACCTTTGTGCTTAGGCTCAAACGAGCTCAACTTCAACTTCTGCCTTGGGAGGATTTTCCTCAGAGCAGGGAGGGACTAGGAACCAGAGGCTAACCCTCTTGGATCCAAAGTCCTGTCCCTCTCAGGGGAGGTCAGCCTTTGAAGTTTTGGAAAGAGCTATATCTGCTTCAGCAGCTCAGACGGTCCCTACCCCCTTGGATGCTCAGCCACCAACCTTGTTATCTCTGCGTACACAGTCTCAACATTTTTCTCTACAGGGAGAGTGAGTACAGAAAACCCCAGGCTTCCCAGCAGGGCATTCCCATTTCTTCTGATACCCCTCCCCCAGAGCATCCCACTAAGGAGGTCCCCAAGAAGTTGTGCAGGAGGTAGCATTTGGTTTCCCCAGAGGAATAAGTCACCAAAGAGACAGACTTCGCTGAAGGCAAAGGGTCCCTAAGGTCACTTCCTGAAGATATCTCCTGTGGAGACATCCTGGAATTTCTAAAACAGAGAGGTGATTGAAGCCCAGCAATCCTTTGCTGAGGAGTCAGTGTACCTGGAGGCTCTTGTTACCTCCTGGATGATTCCGCCCACTGCTAAACTCATTGAGTTGATCTCCCAGCAGGCATCGAAGCCCCCAACACCATTAAGCTGATTCCCTGGAGACCAGACAAAATTATTACCGCTCCCCGAGGACAAATAATTTTGGACAAAAGGTGTGCCTGTGGATGCCATGGTCTTGGCAGTAGTGTAGAGCCACTGGAGTGATCCCCGGGGTGAATTTTCTATTTCCCATCCACTCATCAAGGTTCCTCTTGAAGAGGGCCAGTGAGGTGCTCTGTTTGATATGTATGGGAAGTCTATTCCATAGCAAGGGCAGTCTCTGGGTTATGAACCTGTCCCTCCAGCACATTCTGTTATTTGTGGTAATGAGGTTGAGGTCACTGGAGCATGTGGTGCGGAGGGATTGGAATTTCTTTAGATGTAGCATTTCTAACAGAGCTGGATCAAACATGACTTTGTATGTCGAGCAGAGGTCACCTCTAACTAGGCGATATGAGACTGAGAATAGTTGGAGTTGTCCATATAGGACAAGTGTTTAAGGCCTAGGATCCTCTTTGTGAGTTACTTTTGCGGCGCCTCCGGTTGTTGCAGGTGTCTAGTGAGGTACATGCCAAATGGGGCATTGTACTCGATAACTGGCCTAATGAGGGAGACAATGACCTCTTTCTTCCCGGATGCAAAACCCTTAGTAATGAGATGTGCCACATAGAAGGACTTTCTGACCACAGTGGCAATGTGGTGGTCAAAAGAGAGGCTGCTGTCAACCTGTGCTCTCAGATCTCTTTTATAACACCTTCTGTGTTCAATGGACTACCATTGATGTGGTAATTCATGGGAACCAGGTTTTTCCCAAAGGGGATGATGACGCATTTTTGCCATTGAGCTTAAGGCCATGGTTCTGACACCAGTCATTGGTCTCAGTGAGGCCTTTCTGTTTTTTATTTTATTTTTTAACATTTATTGACCGGGAAAGTCCGACTAGGTTCCACAGATCCTGTTTTCAGCAGAGGCCCGGGGAGAAATGCTCTAGAAGCATGTCTTTAGAATGTGGGAAGAAACCGGAGTACCTGGAGGAAGCCCACGCGAATGCAGGGAGAACATGCAACCTCTGCACAGAAGGCACCCCAGCCAAGAATCGAACCGGAGAACCTCTTGCTGTGAGGCGACAGCGTTAACCACTGTACCACTGCGCAGCCCAATTCTGTAGGATGTCAACATCACTTGGGGAGTTAATAATAGCTCCCAACTTCCAATCGTTTGCAAACTTTGTCAGCCAGAGACCCTTTGTTTTGGCCTGGACTTCAGTGAAGTAGATAACAAACAGGAGAGGACCCAGGACCAAACCCTGTGAGACTCAACTTATGACTGGTCGGCAGTCTGACTTGGAGTCCTCTACTTTCATACTGTGGGTTCTTTCTGTGAGCCAGTTTGCAACCCACTTAGTGATATAGGGGTTGATACCTAGCTTAGTGAGTTGTTCTATGATTCCTGAATGTGGAATGGTATCAAACGCCTTGGCCAGATCAAGGTAGGCTGTATGAACCACCTTGCCTTCATTCACAGCTGTTGTGACCGACTCAAAGAAGTCATTCAAGTTGAGCAGGTATGAGCTACCCTTCACAAAACCAAACTGTGTGGGAATCAGAGTTTGGAGATACCCTATATCCTTGTTTATTAGGTCCATGATGATGTGTTCCATAGCTTTGCATGTCAGACTTGTCAGGCTAATGGGGCGATAGTTCCCAGGATCTGTAGTCATACCTCCTTTGTGGTGAGGGATGACTGCAGCAGTGCGCTATTCGGTAGGGACAAAGCCTGAGGTGAGGCTGTGATTGGGACAGTCTTTCAAATGCTTATAAAATGCATGAGCTTCCATACATTTAGAAATTTCCTACTGGTGTTCATAGACCCTAGTTTTTAACTGTTTGCATGTTTTCCCCACATAGTAGGCTGAACATACTTGACAGAAAGCTAAGTAAACCCCTCCTTTGGATGTAGATTAAAATAGTTCTTAACTGTTAGATAATTCTGTATAGTATTTAACTGAATTCCTTGTGTATGGGCCATGTCTTTAGATTGATTACACATCCCACACTTAAAAGTTCCCACATTCCCAAGAGGGTTCTGACCATCCTGTTTCTTAGAAGCCCCTTCAAGTATTTTTTTTATATTGGGCCCTCTCTTATACCCAGAAAAGGGGGGATCTGGCAAAAACATCAGGTCTGTTAGGCATTGTAGAAAAAATATGCCAATATTTCTGTATAAATCTTTGGATTTCTTTGGTGTCAGAGTAGTACCTAAAAATCAGGGACCTTGTGAAATCATCCTTTTTTCCACTTTGGGCAGGACTCCTACCATCAGGTAGCTGCAGGTCCTGTATTGTGGGGTTATCGTGGCCTTGAGCATTAAGTCTGTCTGTTAAATCAGAGGAACCAAGTAATGGGATGTATTTTGTACTCAACCCTTTTTCAGTTTCGTCCTTCACATTTTAACTATCAATTCTGGATAGCCCTGCTCAAACATCTGGGCCACAAAGCTTAGTTTCTGTTCTAAGTCTTCTACATTAGATGTCATACGGGCAGTATACACCATTTGCCCTTTAATGGTGCTACTCTTCTGGTGGAGAGGATGGTTACTTGTGTAATGTAGGTAGGAGGTAGTAAAATTATTCTTCCTATAAATCTTTGATTTAAATTTATGGTTAACCAAATCTTTCTGTAATTTTACATCCAAGTAACTTATTTCCTCTGTTCCAACATTATAAGTAAATTTCAAAATTCCATAATTTGGTTTATGTAGGTAACAAAATATCATCTAGTTCATCCCTAGTACCTCTCCAGATACTAAAGATTTCCTCCAAAAAGCATAACTAGCATTGTGGAATAGTGTATTGGAGTAAACATACAATTATGGTGGATTCTTGTTGGATTTTTGGGATTTTTTGGTTAAAAGTTTTGATAGATGTTATGACCCTGATGTGCTGTTTGTTATAATTGACATTCAAGATTTGTTTTCAGTGATTCCTCACTCATTTTGTTTTAGAATGGGTGTCAGACGTCATTGTTAGAAACAAATATTTTTTGAACATACAGCTGCATTTAGTTACGTAAATGTTAGAACTGGTAAGTATTTTTTTTTTTTCAAAGGCAAGTACTATGAACAGACCAGTGGCATTGCCATGGGGGCAGCGTGTGTCCCCATTTGCAAATTTGGTGTTCTTGAACTGGGAGCAGGATTATGTGTTTAGTTCAATACTCTTACAAAATGCTAGTGTACGCATGCATTTTGGATGACATCTTTATTCTCTGGAGAGGTACTAGGAACGAATTAGATGATTTTGTTACCTACATAAACCAAACTAAGCTCTAAATTCTGTGGAATAAAAACCTGAGAAATACTGTGTGGTGCTTTTTTGTGGTGTGTTCTCTGACTTGGAGCTGTTTACCATGGTCTGTTGCATTTATTAGTTGTGGTTACCTTGGGTCCAGTCTTATTTTTGATTTTACCAGTTCAGGGTTTGTCAGAAGAGAAATCTTTTGGTGGAGACAAGATATCCTTAAATCCAGGTCTCTCCTCCATCCCTGCTCCAAAGCAGTCAGTCACCACACTTTGGACTTTACTTGGGAGCAGTTTCAGTGGGGAAAAAGTGCAGGGGGTGTGGAACACCAAGGACCAATGCAATCACATAAATATCAAGGAGATGCTTGTCCTGATCAAGGCACTCAATACTCCGAACCACCTATAGTTGCCAGGACCTCTTCAAGTGGATACAGATGATATCCTAGTTATGTAGTACATCAACAGGCATGGGGGAATTAGGCCATAGCCCCCCATTGCAGACCAGCCATGTTAGTTTGGGATATAGCTTCATAGTACAATCTCAGTCTGCAGGCATCCTACATTCCTTCAGAGCAAAGTTGTGCAGCAGACAAGCTGAGCAGGACTATGGCAGACTCTTACATAAAAATGGAAACTAGATTGGGGGTTTTCACGATTTGATCCATCTGTGGAGAAGTAGACATCTTTGCATCCTCTCTGAACAATTAACTGATTCTGTTCCAGGACTCCATGCAAGAAGGCCTGGAAGACAGATGTCTTTTATTTTCCTTGGACAGGGATGTTTCTGTTTGCTTTTCCACCCTTTCCACTAATGTCCAGAATACTTATCAAGATTCAGAAGGACCCCCCCCCCCCGAGATAATTGCGGTGATTCACTTCCGGCCCAGGCAGCCATGGTTCTCCCTTCATTTGAAAATGTCCAGGGGCAATTACCACAAGCTTTCTTACAGACTGGATCTACTCTTACAAGAACCAGAAGTGTCGTTTATACCCTGATATAATTAACTTCAGTTGACCGCCTGGATGATAGGGTCTTAATCCCTTTTAGGCACCTGTTGACATGATGGTTAAGTTTATCCTTTATTCCTGCAAGGAGGGCCGACCCAGCAGAAATGTTGAAGGACTTAAGACTACTTGGCAGAAGTCTTTCCCTGAAGGGTTTGTTTCCTACAGATACTACTGCAGGTAATAAAGGACATAATATATACAGAAAACCTAGTACCTTTGTTCCAGCTTTACCAGCAGGTATTCAACGATTCATAGATGTATGTGAAATTGCTTTTAGAGAATTAAACAACTTAACTGATACTTGTATGTCATTTTATAACTTGACAGTAGATGAATACAGAGCCCTGCAAGAATTACAAAATATACATTCAATAGTTATTAAGCAGGCAGATAAAGGAGGCGGTATAGTGTTAATGGACAAGGATTTATATGTCACACAAATGGAGAAACTTTTACTTGATACGCATACATATCAATGCATTTCCAAGCCTACTGTTAACGCTATTATAGATAAAGTTTCTTTTTTAATTTTTGATTTAGTAATCACAAATTTAATAGATGATTCACTTTTTAAGTATTTTAATGTGTATAAACCACTTGTTCCCAGGGTATATGGCCTACCAAAAATACACAAAAATTTGTTATCTCCACCCATGCGTCCTATTGTTTCAGGCACTGGGTGGTGTACTGAACTCTCTCTATTTATGTAGAGGGATGTTTGCATGGTTTGTTGGCAAACTGCCATACAATATTGAAGGATACAAAGATGTTTTTACAAAGGCTTTATGATAGAATGGAAAGTGTTGATGTTAATGAGAATTTTGTCCTTGTTACATTAGACATTGAATCCTTATTCACTAGTATACCTAACACCTGGGGTGTTGACAGCGTTAGGGATTTTCTTTATGTGAATAAGTGTTTCACCAACACTAAGATACAGTTGATTTTTAGTCTCTTAGAGATTATCCTAGAGAACAACATTGTTATGTTCCAGGAGCAATTCTTTTTGCAGAAAGTTGGCGTGGCCATGGGCACTGCATGTGCGAATAGCTACGCCAACTTGGCTTTGGTCAGCTGGGAAGAGCAAAATGTGTTGTCAAACAATAATCCATTTTTTGGACAAATACTTTGGTACGTCCGCTTTGTAGATGACGTGTTTATGCTGTGGAGAGGCCCTGGTATTGATTTGGCACAGTTTGTGGAATATTTGCATTCAACTACTGATTTTTTAAGGTTCACTTACCATAGTTCCAACACTGACATCAGTTTCCTTGATGTGCCGATTAGTAAATCTGTTTTAAATAGTCTTTGCAGTAATATTTATTTTAAACCCACTAGAAAAAATACTCTCTTGTACAAATCTAGTATGCACTAGACACGCTCCTAGGAACGTGCTCAAGGGTCAGGTTTTAGAACACTGCGACTGCATAGCAGAGATGAAGATGCAGTAGTTGCCCTATCTAATTTAAAACAGAATTTTTACATAGGGGATACTCGCTTGCAGACATTGAACAGACTATCTCTAATGCCTGGAAGCTGAGAAGCACTAGATGTAAACCTTATTTTAATGCTGGTGATGCTGTTGACAATACAAGATATACTAACAGAACTAGTAATGATTTTAGAGTGGTGTTTCAGTTTTCCAGTAACATCAATCAATACTTAGATGTAGTCAAAAAGCATTGGTATTTGCTACAAGAAGTGCCTGGACTGGTAGACAAGGTCGGACATTCTCCTATTTTTAGTTTTAGAAATAATAAATCCCTTAAACAACATCTATGTCATGGTGAATTATCTAGAACTATTATTAGATCCAATCGGCATGGTACTTTTCCATGCAGGAATTGCAGTGCTTGTCAATTTATATATAGCAAAAATAAATATGTACATCCTACTAGGAAATTTTCTTTGTACACTTATCAATACACTGATTGCAGATCTACAGATGTGGTCTATTATTGTTTTTGTGTACAATGTCCTGCTTTTATGTAGGAAAAACAAATAGAATGCTTAAAGATTGTATTCTAGACCACCTAAGAGATATTAGTAATAATAAACCATCAAATGCTCTAGCCAATCATGTTATGTCCAATGGCCGCTCTCATTCCTTTAAGTTCTTTGTTCTACAACATATTCATAGAAACCCCAGAGGTGGTGACATTGAGAATATCACAGAGGGACATGAACAGAAGTGGATTTTGAAACTTAATGCTGAAAAGTATCCTGGTTTGAATGCTACTACTTCCTTGGTCCCTTTTTAAAGGCTAGACATCTCAAGCATTAAGATTAGCTAAGTTCTTTCAAAATTAGTCTAATGTATTTAACTATTAGTTTCCAAGTATTCTATTTAACTTTTTCCTGCCTAGCATTTTCCCATGTTTTATAATGATTTTATAAGTTTTTTAAGTGCTTTCTCATGTATAGTATTTGATTCCTTCTTGTACAATGTTTTTAAACAATGTATGTTAAGTTGTCTATCTCGCCTTCATTCTTGCTGGATGGGTTCGGAGCCGACCTCGCCCGACTGCCACTCTAAAAGCTCGAGAGTTGGTTCCACCGGCTCGAGGCTCCCCTTATATCCCACAATGCTAGGCGAGAGTTACCTCAGATCTCGTTTGCCGCTACAGCTTCGAGGTTGGTTGCTTCTACCGGTTCCTGGTGAGTGTTAGCTTTTTCTTCTAAAAGTTACTCTTTTACCCTTTAAGTTAAATTCTTCTTAGATTAGTGTAGATCACAAAACTTTATCCCGACCCTAATTTTTCCCGTTTCTTTACTAAAGAACCTTTGGTTCTTCCTTTGGGCCTTAGGCCTTCCCTTCCCTAGTGGAGTGTTTGTGTAGTTTACTTTAAATTCTAGTATCACTACTAAAATTATTATTTTCCCTGACAGGGTATAACTTGTGTGTTTGGGTGTGTGTTTGTGTACACCTGTCAGTTAGAGAAATGTCTAAAGAAGCAAAGGTCTCCGGATTCAAGAAGTGTGATGCGTGCTGTCAGAAAATGTCTCTGACAGACGCTCACACTTCTTGTGTCTATTGTCTGGGGCCTTTGCACCTGCAGGACTCCTGTGCTGTGTGCCATGGCTTCAGCCCCAGGGTCCTGCAGGAAAGAAAAAACAAGTTAATTCTGAGAGGCTTATTGAAGCCAGAGGATTCCCTGTCAGTTTCAACAGGGAAGTCCTCTAAGGCATCGAGGTCTTCGGCTCCGGCTTCTGAGCCGAGACCTCAGGTTGTTCAACCTTTGCCTTTATCGGCTCCGGCTGGAGCCGATAAGTCTCAGTCCACAGTTTCTGTGGCTCCCTCGGCTCCGGCCGGAGCCGAGGTTATTGAGGTACCCGTGTCGGCTCCGACCAGACCTTCGGAGCCGACAACCAGAAAGAGGTCTAGGTCACCTTCTCTTGGCTCCGCTCATGCGGCTCCAGGATCTCCCCTGCTGTCTAAACGGAGCCAAAGGTCTCATTCCTCTAGGTCATCGAGGCTGTCCGATCATGACCTTCAGAGAGTGGTGAGTCGACTACTTAAGTCCGAGGCACTAGCCCAGATGCTTCAGAGCCCGACTCATCAGTCGGTGCCTGCCCCGGTCCATCAACTCTTTCCTCCTTTGACTCTTTGAGTTCGGAGCCGGGTCGGAACCGAGACTGTGATTACTTCGAGCCGAGACAATTGTCTTCGCCCGTCGCCGCTCCGTTTCTTCTTTGGAGGAATCTCGGCGCCGGACTTCCTCGTCGGCTCGAGGGGTGAGTGGCATCGACCCTTGTCCGACCCCTCTCCTCTCGGAGCTTCGGCGCTGGTGAGTTCGGCTCCGACATCGACCTCGGAGCCATCACTGTCGGTGCCGAGGGGTTCTTAGCTCCTCGGAGCGGGACCTCTGGCTCTGCCTGACAGGGGTGCATTCGAGGTCATGCGGAGTGTGTTAGAGCCTGGCTCTACTCCACAGTCGGCTCCATCCGCCTCCCTCTATGCTGTCTCAGGGTAAGTCGACTCACTCCCTCATCCCGGACCGCAGAGAGCCAGCTCCTCAGGAGCCCCTGTGGGATTTCATCCTCTTCCGAGGCCTCTCCTGATTTGGCAGAAGAGCCCCTCGAAGAGGAAGTGCAAGAGGAAACACATTGACTCACCTGAGTCTATCACGCCAGACACAGATCTGATGATTCTGAGGGTTCCCCCCGTTCCCCTTCTGAAGATGTCTCATTTGCAGACATTCTGGAGATCCTGAAACAGAGGGGAAATTGGCCAACCCTCAACCCTTCGGAGTACGAATCTGTGTATCTTGAGGCGTTTGGCTCTCGCCCTTCCACCTCCTGGGTGTCCCCCTTCACCCCTCATGCAGGTGGTTGCTAAGAAGGCATGGACGGCTCCTGATTCAGTGGACCCCACTCCCAGGAGACCCTCTAAATTCATCACAGCTCCATCAGACAAGCAATTTTTATCAAAAGGAGTTTCTGTGGATGCTATGGTGGTAGCTGCTGCCACAAAGAAGGAACTGGCTGATCCTTCAGTGCCTGTCCATCCACCTAACAAGGAATCTAGGTCCATGGATAGGTACGGAAGCGGATGTTCTCCTCAGCGACATTTACCATGCTCGCTGAATTACCTGTGCCATTTCACCTGCCTTCAAAGGGACTTGATCAAGGAAGCGAGTGAAATGTTAAAGGATCCTACAGCTGCGGGTTTCAAGAAAAATGAACACGCAGCTGGCTACCCTTAATTCCATATCTAACTCCTCCATGCCTCCTCTTATGCGGCCGATGGAGCGAGCAGAGCCGCAGGGATAGGTGTAGTTTTACGTAGGCACGCCTGGATGCGGCTGTGCAATTTTATGGACCCTTTCAAGACGCCTTTCACGAACTCCCTTTGATGGATCATCTCTTTGGTCCTCAAGTGAAAGAAACCCTGACTAGGTGCGAGACTGATGGCAAGACCCTTTCTGCCGCCGGAGTCCGTTTTCGACTCCTTCTAGGCCTTACCCCAAAGGCCAGAAGGGTGGGAAGATGTGGTTCCGTGAACAATCTCAAGGGACTTCGCCTGACGACAGAGTCGCTTTTCCTACCAAAGGCAGAGGTGGGAATAACAATGGTAGACGCCGCCCTAGGGGCAGGGGGTCCGAGAACCAGGGTAATCGGGAAGCCTTTCCTGACAAGCCCTTTCAGCATCCCTGAGGTGTTGCCCGACTGCCCATCTTCGGAGGCAGTCGGGGAAGATTGTCACTGTACCCAGAAGCCTGGCTATCCCTGACTCAAGACAAATGGGTACAGTCCATCATTTCAAGGCTATTCTATCCCCTTTCTTCGCTTTCCAAATCAGTCAAAAAATCCCTTCCAGATGTTCCACCCGCCAAAGGGATATAGCAGCTTTGGAAATTTCAAAACTGCTTGCAAAAGAGCAATTCAGTCAGTGCCAGCAGACCAACAAGGATCCGAATCTACTCAAGGTTCTTTTTAGTTCCAAAGAAAACAGGGGACTGGAGACCGATTTTGGATCTCAGTGTCTTGAACAAATCAGTCAAGAAAACAAGATTTCGGATGGTCACGCTGCAATCCATCCTTCCCCTTTGGGCAAAGGAAACTGGATGTGCTCTATAGACCTTCGGATGCGCATTATCACATAAAATGAACAGACGCTCCAGAAGATTCCTCCGCTTCAGGCTGGGAACCAGTCATTTTCAGTTCAGGGCCCTGCCCTTTGGTCTCACCACTGCCCCGGTGTTTACCAAATGCATGGCAGTGGTAGCTTCACACCTGAGACGACAAGGATTCCAGGTGTTTCCATATTTGGACGACTGGCTTCTCACAGCTCCCACCAAGCATCTCCTTCTGATGGCCAGAGATTATACTTTTCGCTTTGTCAAAAACTGGGTATTTCAATAAATTGCGAAAAGTCTGTTTTGTCGCCTTGTCGCACTATTACCTACATAGGCTAAATTTAGATACTATAAACATGTCTGCAAGGCTAACGAACCAAAGGATATCAGACATTCACAAATTGGTGTCACTTCTTCTCAACAACAACAGAGTCAAAGCCAGGTTAGTTCTGAAGGTGTTGGGAATCATGGCAGCGCCATACCTCTCCTTCCATTGGCCAGATGCCACATGCGGATCCTGCAGTGGATGCTTCTTTCTCAATGGTCATACCAGGAACTTCCAATGTCGCACACCATTATGATCACGCAAGCGTGCAAAAGCATCTCATGTGGTGGATGTCTTCCCCAGCTCCTGTCGGGAAGACCATTTGTTCCACCTCCTCCAGTTGCTACTCTGACAATGGATGCCTCCTGATCGGTTGGGGCGGGCATTATCAGGCCAGGACGGTCCAGGGCACATGGCAACCAAACGAATGCCACTTGCACATAAATGTTCTGGAGATGAGAGCAGTGCTTTTAGCGTTCCAACCCCTTCAAGACTCTCTTCCCTTGGGAACGATTGCAATCCAGACAGACAATATGTCTGTAGTGTGGTACATCGACAAACAAGGCGGAACCAGATCATACCCCTGTGTCGAGAAGCACTCAGAGTGTGGCAATGGGGGATTTCTTCTCAGCGTTTCTGATAGCAACGCACATCCCGGAAGTCCAATCACATTATGGACAAGTTGAGCAGAGCTATACACAAGCCTCACAAGTGGACTCTGAAAGACGCTGAAGTGAGAGAAATCTTTCTCAAGTGGGGTCAGCCTTGCTGCGATCTTTTGCTACTCCCCAAAACAGCAAGTGCAGAGAATATTTCACTCTATTCCCTTTACCAGGCCAACCCAGCAGGGACGCCTAGTCCAAGTTTGGCCCCGGGACTTCTGTATGCATTTCCTCCTTCCCACTGATCTCTCAAGTAATACAGAAAGCTATCGCCAGAAGGCCTCATTGATCCTCATTGCTCCTTACTGGCCTCAACAAGTGTGGTTCCCCTTTCTACATCGATTTCTTTTGAGCGACTGTGGAATCTGGACCTAGTTCCAGATCTTTTGATCCACCAGTCGGGTCAGTTTCATCGCCTCCTCCCTCTCTGAACCTCACTGCTTGGTTCCTCCAGTTCCAACCGTAGCCAGGCTTCCTCAATTATCTCACTCTGTTAGAGATATATTGATAGCTTCCCATAAATCTTCCACTCGAAAGATTTATTTGAGTAAGTGGAAACGCTTCTCATATTGGGCACAAGGAAAGGACATAGATCCTTTCACCGCTTCCATCCAACTAGTCCTTGATTTTCTAGCTGAACTCTTCCATGCAGGTTCATCTCCATCTACTCTTAAGGTTCAATTGGCAGCTATTTCTAATTTCCATGTGGGTATTTCTGAATCTGCCCTAATGTCCCACAAACTTTGCAAAGCCTTTTTGAAAGGAGTTTTTCTTCTCAGACCTCCTATAAGAAATCCTCCTTCTCCTTGGGACCTAAATTTAGTTCTTGCTTCTTTGATTCTTTCCCCTTTCGAACCTGCAGCTTCATGTTCCTTGAAATTATTATCATGGAAAACTCTCTTTCTGGTGGCTATCAAATCAGCTAGAAGAATTTCAGAACTTCAAGCACTCAGTTGTCGCTCTCCTTATCTTTTGTTCCATAAGGACAGAGTTTCCTTACTTAACTAACCCGCCCTTTTTGCCTAAGGTGGTTTCAACATCAAATCTAAACCAAAGCATTGACCTTCCTGTCTTTTTCCCAGAGTATTCAAATAGGTCTGAACAAAAATTACACTGCCTGGATGTTCATCGCCAATTAAGGTACTACTTGGATAGGACGAAACAATTCAGTAAATCTGATCAGCTGTTTGTCTCCTATGAAAGCAGAAAGGGACTTTCAGTTTCAAAGGTATCATTATCCAGATGGCTAACATCTTTGATTTCCCTGGTATATGAAATTAGACAACAAAATTGCCTAATAAACCTAAAGCCCATTCCACCAGAGCTTTGGCTACTTCTTTAGCCTTCCAAGACAGACTGCCTATTGACACCATTTGTGCAGCGGCTACTTGGGCTACTCCTCACACTTTTATTTCTCATTATAAGTTGGATTTAGCTTCTAGGCATAGAGCTAATTTTGGTTCCACTGTTCTCAGGAGTCTGTTCCGTTAGGCCACCCGGGACAAGGTGCTAGGGACGCGTCCCATCCAGCAAGAATGAAGGCTAGATAGACAACTTAACATATAGAAGTTATGTTCTTACCATAACGTTCCATGTTAGTTGTCTTCTTCTCGCCTTCTTCTTGCGCCCCACCCTCCTTCCCCCTGGCCTGGACAGACCTAGAGGAGTTGTGATCGTGACCTCTCTTTCTACCACCTCTTTCTTAGTCATATGCTATTATGCATATTTCTTGGTTCAGGATGTAGGTCACCCTTTTTTCTTCCTGTTGTTAGAGGTGGATTCTGTGTTACAGTTATACTGTTACTGTTATAAGCTGGGGTTAGCTTACAAACGAGATCTGAGGTAACTCTCGCCTAGCATTGTGGGATATAAGGGGAGCCTCGAGCCGGTGGAACCAACTCTCGAGCTTTTAGAGTGGCCGAGTCGGAGCCGAGGTCGGCTCCGAACCCATCCAGCAAGAAGAAGGCGAGAAGAAGACAACTAACATGGAACGTTATGGTAAGAACATAACTTCTATTTTTAGGCAATGCTTTTTTAGTTTGAGCATGAGGCTTAATTGTTTTTCACTGCTACTTAATCATTGTGTGATTTTTATTGATTAATTGGCATTTTAGAATCTCTATTTAAACCTGTGCATTTTTTACTGTGGTGTCTGATGAAGCAACTTTGGTTGTGAAAGCGCTTACCACTTTGTACTTTGCTGTGATTAAACGTTTGCTGTGTGTTATCTTGGTGCATTTTTTACTTTTTACCTTTCATGATGGTTAAGTTCTTCGCTTCCCATGCACAAGGTACAAGGTTCAATCCTAACCTCCGGTCAATGCCTGTTTAGAGTTTGCATGTTTTCTCTGTGTCTATATGGCTCCTCCCACATCCAAAAAACATGCTAAGTGTTTCCATCTCAAAGTCACCAAAGAATGAAGCTGTGGATAGCAGCACGGACTCTACGCTGTGCCTTATAGGGGAAAGTAGTGTATAGACCAACCGCTTTGGGCATCTTTTGCTCTGTGCAGTATTCTCAAGCATTGATCGCAAACATAACACAGTGGCAGGACTAGTCACACTCGACTGAATCATCTAGAGCCATCATTTACACAGTCATGTTTACTAATGTTGCCAAATGGGCATGGGTATTTGCTGGTGGTAAAGGACCTGGCCTTTTCTGACCTACACCAGGGACCCATGCTAACAGTGGTAGGGCTGTATGTGCCCCTATTGGCCAGTGTTTGCTTGACATAAAGCCCTGCAGTCCTGTCCAATGTCCAGTTACCCAGCTTGGGTTACCTGGGATAGCTTAGTTGAGGGAAAATTAGATGTAAAACCAATCAACCTGCCAAGTATGAACCAAGAACTGCTACCCTCAGTGTAGGTTCACTGACAGGATGGAGTTTGGAAGTAGATGACATGATGGTAATGAGGAGGCTGAACATCTTATGTATCCAGGAGAAGAGGAGTAAGGGCAGTGCAGCAAAGCCAGTTGACATGGGATCCAGGAGTAGAACAGGCTAGAAATGGTGTAAGAATTGTGGTGAGGGAGAGGCTTCCGAAGGCAGTTAGGGATGTCTTCAGAATTAGTGACAGACTCATAGCAGTCAGATTCCAGCCTAATGATAGGACATTATTCATAATATCAGCCTATGCCTCACAGCAGGGTTGTGATCATGAGGAAAAGAGTGCACTCATACAGCAATTGCACGACCTACTAGATAAAGCAGGACGATATGTATTGGTGTTGATAGGTGACTTAAATGCACATATTGAGACCTGGATATGAGGACTGCCTGGGTCCATGTGGGACATCAAGAATAAAGAAGGAGAGGCCATTCTAGACTTTTGTCTGGCAGATGACTTGATAGTAGCTAACACATGGTTCAGAAAGAGAGATGGTCACGAGATCACCTACAAGAGTGGCCAACGAAAGGGTACTGGGTTAGAATTAGCAATTGCAAAAAGTCATTCTCGGTGAAACAGTCGTCCCACAGAATAAGTCCACTAGTTGCCACAATCAACTGCAAGCAGTGGTCAGAGAGAGCTTGTAAGGTCAACCTGGACCAGGCTGAAGACCTGGAAATTGACTGGGGAGAAAGCACAGTAGCTCACAGAATTACTTAAAGCTGCAACGCTTCAAGAAGAGGAGAAAGTAAGTGGAGTTAAAGAAGAATGTCAGTGCCTCAAAGTGGCATGTGTGAGGGTTATAGAAGACATGCAGCTGAGTCAGGTATGGAAATAAAGTACATGAGGAAAGCTGGTGTTGGAATGTTGAAGTTCAGGAAGTCATCAAAAGAAGGAGTGCAGGAAAAAGTGGGAGAGAGAAAAGGCCGATCAGGCTAGGAAGCAATACTGGTTGGTTAACAAAAGCTAAGTAAGGAGTTGAAATTGCAAAGTACAAGGCATCAGAGGCACTCTGCCAGTTTCTGGAAAGTGAGTCAGTAGATGGTACAAAGAAACTATATCAGGTTGCAAGGCAAAGGCAGAAAGATGAAAGTAGTCAGACACCCTTCATAAGGGATGCTAGCAACTACTTGCTGACCAGTCCACAGGACATCTATGGCAGATGGAAGGAATACCCCATAGAAGCTGACTGCTGCAGATATATCTTACAAGAAGCCCACCATAGAAGAAGTAAAAACAGCAGTAAGGAAAATGAAGTCCAGGAAAGCAGCAGATTCAGATGAGGTCACAACAGATATGATAAAGATGCTGGGGGAGATGGGGGAAAAATGGTTCCTGATGGTACTCATAGGAGTGTGGAGAGAAAGGCATATCCCAGATAACTGGAGAGTCCGCATACAAAAACAAAGGGTACTTTCCTAACTGTGGGCAATACAGAGATAAACTCCTGTTACATTGCATGATAGTTTTGATGAAGGTGATTGACAAACAAATACTCGTAGTAGTAGAAAGTATAAAATAGGAGATGAGCAGTTCAGATTCAGATCCGTATGCAGCTCAACTAACCTGATGTTAGAGGTAAAAAGACAGATACTAGAAAATAAGCTACAGATGAGCAGAGGCCTAACTTGGGCATTCCTAGTCTTAGAGAAGGCATTTGACAGGATCCCAAGAATTCTGGTTTGTGGCAGCTCTGTGGTGATTCAAAGTCCCAGAAACATTTGGTAGAATTAGTGCAAGCTATGTACAAGGGCCCAATGACTCAAGTGCAAATGGTGTTTAGTTTCACAGAGGGTTCCCAGTGGGTGTGGATATTCATCCAGGTTAAATTCTGATCCCGCTGCTGTGCATACTGTTGATAGACAGCATTAGCAAACAGGCCGAAGGGGAAAGAGCAGCAAAGCTGCTGTATGCAGACAATGTGGCATTACAAGCATACTCTGATCAACAACTTCAGAAAAGGATCGGGGAATGGAATGCAAAACTGAAGGCACATTGGGGTGAAACGGAGTACAGATAAGATGGTTGCAATGGCAGCAAATGGGGAAATCAGAAGAAGCTGAGAATTGAGACAGAAGGCAAAATAGCGGATTAGGTTAACAATGGGAGGGGTGGTTGAGGAGAAGGGACGTCTGAATGAGGAGGTCAAAGCTGGACTCAGAGGGGCTGCTGCCAACCAACACAGTGACAAGTGTAGTATGCATAGTTTTCAACTTCTTAACACAACAGATTTGGACAAAGCCAAAAAATAATGGGGGGAAGCCCCAAAAATAGGGAGAGAGTTTAAAAATTGCTGTTATAAACTTAGGAGGGTGGCCACAGTGGTGCAGCGGTTAACATTGCCGCCTCACAGCAAGAGGTTCTCCGTTTCGATCCTAGGCTGGGATGCCTTCTTTGCGGAGTCTGCATGTCCTCCCTGTGGTCGCATGGGTTTCCTCCGGGTGCTCCAATTTCCTCCCACATCCCAAAGACATGCTGTAGGTGGATTGGATACTCTAAATTGGCCCTAGGCATGAGTCCGTGCATGTGTGCGCCTTCCGTGGAAGGTTGGGTGGTGGGCTGGCAACTCAACACCATAAAACTTCACTGCCAATCATGAGCGGACAGGTGATCCGCTGTGGTGACCTCTAACCAGGAAAAGGCAGAAAGAAGAAGAAACAGCAGCTGTTATAAACTTAGAAAGTTGCTGCAATAAATGGTCTTGTGTTACCATGCATTTTCTGAAGGATATGAAGTCTGAAACTCAAATGCCTGTCTTTATTTAATAACAGCCCTCCCTGATTTGCCACAAAAATCCAGAAAACCACAAAGTTTGTGGGAAATAGACCAGAAATATAAAGAAAAAACCTGGGCAGTTGAGAGATATGGTAGTATGTGACAGACGAATGTCAAAGGAGTTGAAAAGTAAGGTGTACAAAACAGTAGTGCCTCCAGTACTACTGTATGGTAGAGAAACCAGGGCAGTAAAGTGGAGCAGTTGAAGTTAGAAGTGATGGAGATGGAAGTGACTGAGACAGGTGGTAGGATGTACACTGTGAGACAGATGAAGAAATGAAGACTACAGAGCAGAAGACAAAGTAGTCCAATTGCAGAAAAGGTCAAAGAGAACAGGTTACAGTGGTTTGGGCACATGTACAGAAAAGAAGACAATCTGGTGAAGATAATTTGGGACACACATGACAAAGGCAAGAGGAAACGAGGGTGTCCAACAAAGAAGTAGATGGATTATGTGAGAGAAGGCTTGCGACAGTCCGGCATGAGTGTTGAAGAAGGCAGGGAAGTGCCATTGAAAAGGGTGATGGTGACAATTGACATGACAAACCCTAACCCCATGTAGAAAATGGGGAAAGGGGGGTGGTGGTGGTTATGATGATGATGATGATGATGATGGTGATCATGATTACTGAGAATGTACTGCAGGTGCTACTGGAGGCAAGAAAGCTTGCTACTAGAAAATCATATATTATCAAAAGGAAAAGGTTTTCTAGTTGGTGTCACAACCATTTGGGGCTAATTGCTTTCAGGTTCTACAGTATTGTGAGAGTTACTATCCTATGGCCTTTCTTATTCCTCTATCAAGGGTCATTTATCATCCATTTCTGCATGTTTGCCTATGTATACTCGTTCAATGAAGTCTCATGTTAAAATGTTCTTAAAAGGGGTTTGCATAAGAGGCTTCCAAGAATTTTACCCTCCTTGGGTTCTTAATTGTGTGTTAAAGAAGCTAACACGTTCCCCGTTTGAACCAGCTAATCTGGTTGACTTGAGGTTCTTAACATAGAAGGCAGTTTTATGGATTGCTGTGACCTCTGCAAGTAGGGTATCTGGGCTGCATTTCATTTTCCAATGGGACATGGTTTCTTTAAGAACTAATTTTTCTTCTTTTATACCTAATGTGGTATCCGAGTTTACTTTAACCGAACTGTCCATCTCCTTGTTTTTTTCCAGAACCTAAAGTGCAGGTGAAAGAGTACTTCATACCTTGGATGTCCATATACAACATGGGTACTATCTTGACAGAACTAAATATTTCAGCTCTTCGGATCAATGGTTCATTACTTGTGAAAGTAAAAAGGAAACAACCTGTGTCAAAACAGACTATTTCCAAATGATTATCCAAGACTTACATTTTGTTATACTCACCATAACAGAACTATTACAGAGAGGGTCAAGACCCAATTTAGTAGCACTTTGGCTTCATCTGTGGCTATTTGGAAGGGGATTGTAAAAGTACTCTAGAAGCTTCTGCTTGGTCCTCTGTACATACTTTTACAAAGCTTGATTCCTTCTCTAGGTCCAGTTCAACCTTTGCTAGGATCATTCCACAGCGGCTCCTGACTCTTCTTCCAACTCCCAAATGTAGTTAGCTAAGGTAATCTATGGGGAGCATAGTACCATTGTGTAAGTTAAACTTACCATAACAGATGTTCAGATGATCACTGCTACATTGGATGCTTTGTCTTTTGATGTGATTTTGTTTATGCCAGTGTGTAGACATTTTATTTTTGTTTTGTTCCCAGTATTGCCCTTTCAGGGCTCAGCTTCCCTCACTCTGCTGGCAGGAAAGCTCTGAAAGTCTTCATTCCCAGGCTTGTCTTTTATATAGCTCAGGTCAAGATGCCTGACAGTTTGGGCATATGGAAGTGTCCTGAAGCTTTGGAAGCTGGCTGTCTCTTATATGCTTGGCAGGATATCCCCATATAGCTAGGGCTTCTGCAACATTGATCATGCAAACATCTATTATGGTAAGTTTTACTAACACACGTGTACTTTTTCTTCCCAATTTTTTAAATAAAACATAATATATGCTACACTTGTTGGATATTCATAAATCACTTTTACATTCATCATACCAAAGCATTCAGAAAGTCTGATAAACGTTTTGTGTCCTTTTCAGCAAATAAACTGGGTCATGGAGTTTCTAAACTTACTTTATTAAGATGGTTGTTTGCTTGTGTTACACATGTATGTAAAGAAGGTTACCCTAACCTAAGCCCGTCAAAATTCACTCTACTAGATGTGACAACTTCTACTGCTTTCTTTTCCAGGGCATCTGTTGACATTTGTGTTGCTGTCACAGTCTAATGTTCATATCTTCATATACCCTTATACCCTTATAAACTGGATTCACTCTCAAGATGCAAGGCAGCTTTTGATTCAGCTGTCCTGCAGAATATCCTTCCCTGAATGCACACACATTATGTTGGCTGGAAACTCTATTCCATCAGTTTTGGGAATGGGCATCGGATACGGAAGTTGTGTATTTACCGTAGTGACAGGACTGTGTTGCCTGCTTTTGTCCTTCAGCTCACCTCCAGCCTGTCCCCATGCCTGATTATGTAAATTATGTGGTGGAGACATCATATTTCTCAGGATCCAGATCTCCCACTCTCCCCTCCTTCTCTAGCACAGTCAGTCAGAAGAGATGCCACAGACCTTGCCTGGGGATCACTATCTATGGGAATAAAAGTGCAAGGTCTTTGTGTTTCTAATATATATTTTTTTTATTCTGAACATAAGAGATTTTGGCTCTTATAAATGCGGTCAGTTCTCTCATCCATCTGTGATCCCAGGAGCTCTACAAGTGTTTATAGTACCACAGTGCATAATCAAGGGGGATATGTATCCTACCTTCTGTGCAGACTAGCCGTAGTTGCCTGGGAATATGGCTTCTCAGTACAATCTCACACCCAAGGTGTCTTACTGTCAGAGCAAAATTGTGTGGCAGATAAATGGAGCTGGACCAGGGCAGACCCTCATTAATAGAAATTGAATCTCTGAGTCTTCTAAAATTTGATTCCACTATGGGGGAACACCTGAGATAATTGTTTTCTCTGTTGACAATGAGTTGGCAAAACTCTGCTCCAGGATTCCAAGCAGGAAAACCTGGAAGTTAGATGTTTTTTCCTTTCTTTTAGTCAGGAATGATCCTGTACACTTTTCTACTCTTTCTAGTAGCATCCAGGGTCATTCTAAAAATTCAGAGGGACTCCCCAGTGGTCTTTGTTGTGACTCCCTTATTTCCCAGGTAACAGTGGATGTCCTTCCATTTCACTGTTGCAGTGTTCATTACACTAGGGATCCCCTGCAAAGGGTGGCCCGATATCCAGCCAGTATGCCAAAGCCTTTAGGTTGCTTAAAGGTGCACTGTATGTCACCCATACGCTCTTCACGTAGGATATAAAGGTGACATCTAGACTTAACATACTCTGAACTTTGCAGCCAGTTGGAACACCATCTCAGATTGTCTGAACACCTGTTCTGTTGCTGGTTCATCAGGCTTTACAGATAAGTGCCCTGTTGTTTTTTTTTTATTTGTCTCACCTCTTTTTTACTATACTGTTGCTTGTGGGTTTTCATGTCATCCAAGAAGGGTAAATGCCAGTGTTGGAGACAGATTCCCCGTAAAGACCATCATGAATAGTGTCTGTTTTGGCTTTGCACTTCGCACGACCATACATTCTGTGCTATATGTCAGGCCTTTCTTCCCAAGACCCTTTGTAGTATGGTTTCTTCTTTGGCACTTTATCTTGAGAATCAATACCTTAAACTTCTTGCTAAAGACATGATGGAGGAACTTCCCTCTCCAAGGAATAGCTGCCCATGAAGAAGGCCAAGAAATCTAGGCTGGAATCTTCTGCTGTGCAGCCTCTGCTGGATGTCTATCCCAAGGTGCTTGATAGCCCAGAGGTGTGACGGCTTCATCATCAGGTTCTTCTGCTGCGAAAGCATTGCAGGCCAGTGGAAATTCAACCTTAGGCACATTCGAGGAGGCATTGCAGACGTCTTCTTAGGACATTCAGGGGGAACTGCGGCTGATTATCTCTGAGGGGCCTAGAGGTGTTCCTCAAATTTTAGTCAGAGAAGTCGTCTTGACTACAGTTGGCCCCTGTAACAGCCAGGGAATTTCTGAGAGCTCTCAGGTTCATGGCCTCCACCATTCCTAGGCTCCCTCTGGCTAACTCCACATGAAAAAGTTTGTGGTTTCTGAAATAAGTTTAGCTTCAACATGCACTTCCCGTTGAATGCATAGTTCCTTTTCTGCCTTGTCTGAAGAAGGAACATCTGTGATGGATTCAGCAGTTGTCTCTAAATCCAGGGCTCCCTTTTTCATTCCTGTCTTCCCTCTCAGGAGCTGTTCACAGACATTTTAGATGTGGGATGGGGAGCAGCTTTTGGCTCCCTAAAGGTGCAGGGTGTTTGGTTGCCTCTTCAACAGAAAGAGCACATCAGTGTCAAAGAGATGAGAGCGCTTCTGCTGGCTCTTCAGGCTTTTCATCCTCTTTTCTCCCCAGGATCTCTCAATGTGTTTATAGACAACACCACTGTGATGTGGTATGTAAACAAACAAGGGGAGGACGAGATCTGATCTTTTTTGCCTGTTGGCTCCCCTGTTGTGGGAACTTGCCATCCAGTATCAAATCACTCTTTAGGCAATTTACGTTCCCTTAGATCAAAGTATTGTGGCAGACACTCTGAGAAAGTCCTTGACTCAATCTCAAGATTGGATGCATCACAGGGATGTGTTTTTGGACGTTGTCCACCACTGGGGTATTCCTCAAATAGATATTTTTGCCTCTCTTCTGAACAGACAACTTCCTCTCTTTTGTGCCACAGTCCCAGGTCCTCTGGTTTGGAGGGTGGACACCCTATCTTTCCCTTGGAAGGGAATGTTACTTTACGCTTTCCCTCCCCTTCCCCTCATTCCAAAAGTCTTGTTCAAAGTTCAACAGGAATCTCCCAGAATCTTACCGGTGACTCATTTTTGGCAGAGACAGCATTGGTCCAGTCTTCTGCATTTACCCAAGTGCAGTCATCATAAGTTACCTCACAGGTTGGACCTGCTCACACAAGACAAGGGGTCTCTCATCCATCCCTACCTGTCCAGTCTTCAGCTGACACTGTGGTTGCGAGGATTTTGATGCCACATAGACCCCTTTTTTCTGAGGATGTGCTTAGGGGCCTGCATAAGGCCAGGCATCCCAATACTAGGAAACCCTACTTGTTCCAGTGGAAGAAGTTTTCAACTTGGTGTCTTTCTCACAACCTGGATTCATTTTCTGTGGATGTTCTGTTGGTTCTCTTTTACCTTTGTGAATTGCTCTATGCAGGATTGGCTTAATTTTCTGTTAAGGTCCACTAATCAGGTGTCTCTGCATGTCTGCCTTTATCTTCTCCTTTAGCTTCTATATTTGAAGCTAAATAATTCCTTAAAGGTAAACAAAACTATACCTAATAAGGGTAAAACTAATAAGAAATGACAAAAAAACAAAAATGGACTGAGAATTCCACTTTTTAATAGTATTACTCTTAAAAAACAAGCACTTTCGCCATTAACAAATGGCTTCTTCAGAGTTAGTAAGAGTTGAATACATCACATCATTTATATTTTAAAACCTATATTGATCATCCATTTAGCCCCACTTATAAATATTTAATTAGTAACAAAAAACAGGCTCCCCTTTCTAAAGTAACAGACATTTCCCATCGAAATAAATTAGCGATGTCTAAAAATTTTTATTGCCACAAAGCATGCACAATAACTAGCTCAACATTTAAATATATTAAAAATAAATAATGTATTAAAAACATGTACAGTACATCATATTGTGTGCAAAATACAAATCCAATTTTACATAACCACTGCATCCTTAATTATGAAAAACTTTATCTCAATATATATATGTTGCCATCATAATAGTACCTAAATATTAAATTTCATTAGCCCTTTGTTTTAATATTGGCATAATAGATATATTTTCATTCAATTCGGGGGGACACATTGCATTTAATTTGATTTGCCATTTATATTCAAGTTTTTCTACTCTGTTTGTCACCCCCCCCCTTTCACTTGGAATCACTCTGTTGAGTACAAAGAAGGTAAACTTCTTGTAGTTAGGACATGTAGTACTATGGATAAACAGGGCAGTTGTGTACATCTTTGTACTTAATCGCACTAAGGTGTTCAGCTTTCCTGTCTTTAAGTCTCCTTATAGTTTTTCTCATGTACAAAACTGGGCAGGTGCTGCAACTAGCCAGGTACATTAGCATATTTGAATTGCAACTGCACCTGCCCGGGCATGGTATGGCCTATTATATCCAACTGTTACATATGGACCATCATGAATGTACTTGCAATACCTGCAATCCCCACGTTTGTACATAACTGAGCGTATGCTTCTAGAAATTGGCCTATCTAAAATATTTTTAATATTTTTTCCCCTTCAAAATAATATTTTTGGTGTGTGTCCCAATCTCTGCTTCATATTGGCATCAAAACTTGTGTCCCGTATTCTCCTAATTATTTCAAAATTGTGGATGTTTGGTGATTATATCTCAAAATAAGGGCATCTAATTTATGAGGTTCAACTTTCTTCTCTGGCACTTGGTTTACTCCCCATAAAATCAGGGGAAAGGAAGCGTTTCTCTTCCTTTGTACTTTATTTCTCATCTCCAAAAGTAATTTCAGTGGGTATCCGCTGTCCAAAAACATAACTATTAGGACATAAATTTCTTTTTGATATGTAGTGTTGTCACTGATTAACCATTTGGCCCTTAATAATACTTTTACGCTGGTAAAAAGGATGACAAATTTGATAATGTAATAATTTTCCTGAATATATTACTTCGTGTACCTGCCAGCGTTTTTGTGAGACAGATGTCAAGAAAATCTGTCAATTCAGAGTTCCAACTACTAGTGAATATGAAAAAAGAGGTAGTGGTGTTTAAGTATTCTACAAATTGTTTGGCCTCTTTCTCTTCACCACCCCACATTATTAATATATCGTCCAAAAAGTGATTATATAAAACTGTATGGTCACTAAAAGGAGATTGGAACACATACTCTTCTTCCCAATGCAAAAGAACCAAATTGGCAAAGCCACTTTGCCCCCATGGCTACTCCCGATGTCTGATGGAATATTTCACCATCAAAACTCAAATAATTGATGTTCTTCGTGTTTCACTGTTGCAGTCATTACAATTGGGTTATCCTGCTGGCAGGCTACCCTCAGTCAGCCTGAATTCCAAAGTCTAGGTCCGGCGTCGGTTGCTGTCGCATCTTCCCTGACGTCAGTGCGCCAGGGGTATAAAAGACGCAGCCAATGCCATTTTCTCCAGTCTTTCTTGCCGCACGGTGCCCGAAGCAAAAGCAGTTCACAAGTGCCGGTCGGCCGACTCCTGAGTTTTTCAAATTCGAAATTTCGATCCGAAGTCTTCATTAAAGCTAAGTACCCCGTTGGGGAAACTTTTTTCTTGCTCCAGACCGATGTCAGAAAAAGTTAACAATTGCATTTCTTGTGGGAAGCAAATACCTCATAAGGATTTTCATTCTTACTGTATTCCTTGCCTAGGCCCCGACCATAACGTTGCTAATTGTCAGTTTTGTGCTAGATTTAACCAACGCACTATTAAGCGTCGGTACGATTTTGCATTCCATTACTTTGGCAGAACATTTAATTACATAATGCCGTTGGAACAACCGACTACCGGAGTTTATAAAAAGCGCAAAGAAAAAGAAAAGGACAGGCATCCGAGATCCAAAACCGACGACGAGGCTTCTGCTAGCCCTATCGCCGGTTCGCCAGTTCTCAGTGAGGTGCTTTCCCAGCCCCTGACGCCCGCTACCTCAGAGCCACAGGCCGCTTCAGACTCCCACGTGGAGCTGACGAGGCCGCGGGAAACTCAAGGTATTGGACACTAAGAAAATATTCCCTCAGATGGGTCCGGTGCCGCTGAGCAGGCATTGGCTTCTAAGGGTGTTTTCAGACCTACACAGTTATATGTGAAACCTACTTCAGCTTCAAAGGCAAAGACTAAAGCAACTCTAAAGACAAAGAAACAAGTACAGCATTCTCCTGGACAGGCCTCCATGCCTAAGAAACAGATGCTTAAAATGGCCGAAGACGTTATTATTTTGATCAGGGGTTCCCATCCCCCTTCTGATTAGAGGCCTAGGCAAGACGTAGAATACGAATCTTCAGACCAGCTTTCCATTTACTCTGATTCCTCATTTGAACAAGAATATTCTCTTCCTCCCTATGAGGTCTCTGATGCTGAAGAATCTATCCCTTCAGCCTCACCTCCTGAGGATTATTCTTTTGGGGAGACACTGCATACTATGAGGGAGCATTTCCACTGGGAGAGCCAGGATTACTCAGAATCCAAGAAAAGGCTCCAAGACTTCCTTTTATTGCCTCAACACAGGCCCCTTGCTATCCCACCTGTTTTAGACATTGCAGATGATGTATTTTCAGAGTCCAGTCTATCTCCAGACTCTTCCCCACCAGCTCCTGTTAAGCCAGACAGATACTACAGGGTTCCTGATTCACATAAATTTATTTATAAAAACCCTGCTGCTGACCCAGAAACTATCTCTCAGGGTCCCAAAGGGGTCAAGGCTTCTACTGCAAAAATCCCTATCCCCTCTGATAGGGAATCTAGGGCCCTAGACAGATGGGGTAAAAAGATGTATACTTCTGCAACCTTGGCTGTAAGAGCCTTAAATTGCCAATTTCATATGCTTAAATATCAGCAATATCTTATGTCACTGCTTAAACAGAAAATGTCAACAAATTCAGAATGTGCAGACAACAAGGAAATGCAGGATTTTTTGCATGCAGCTGAACAAGTTGGAAAGCATACTTTGCAATGTGGTTTTGATTCTCTAGAGGCCTCCTGCAGGGCCGCTGTTACAGGTTCTGTCATTAGGAGGCATGCTTGGTTAAAAGAACAGAATTTGCCTCATCATGTTAAAGCAAAACTATTAGATGCTCCATTACAGCATGATACTTTGTTTGGTGCTAAAGCAGAAGAGGTGTTGAAGAAAATGGAGGACAAAGCTAAATCTATACAGTCAAGGATTTCTTGCCGGTACAGCCTCCCAGATTTAGCAGGAACTGACCTACAAAGAATTGGTCCTTTCCAGTATCCGATAGGCCACAAAGAGGCAGATACAGACGCCCCAGAGGCAGATCACAGCCCCAGGGCTCATACAGGCCTAAACAATGGGGTGCTTCTACCTCCAACAGCGGAGAGGAAAAATCACAGCCATACAGGAAGCAGTCTCAGTGACTTTCCCCTTCCAGCTCCAAGCACTTATCTTTTGGCAGCCCCTTTGGGGGGAAAACTAGCACTTTTTTCACAAAATTGGCACATGATCACCCAGGACAAATGGGTTCTAAATATAGTATCACAAGGCTACAGGTTCCACTTTCATACCCTGCCAATGCCAAACCGTATGCCAGACCTGCCACGCAATCAATGGGCAGAGGCACAAAAACAAGTTTCATCCCTCATGGACATGAGGGCCATTCAACAAGTACCAGAGCAAGAGCAGGGACAAGGATTCTATTCAAGACTGTCCTTGGTACCCAGAAAAGACAAAGCCTGGAGACCAATACTGGACCTGTCTATTCTAAACACATATCTGGATATTCCAAAATTCAAAATGTTGACTGTACAGCAGCTTCTGCCCAAGTTGGGCAAGAAAGCTTGGCTTGTGACTTTAGATCTAAAAGAGGCATACCTGCGTGTCCCAATCAGACAAACATGCAGAAGATACCTCAGATTCAAAGCTGGCTCAATGCACTACCAATTCTCTGCACTGCCCTTTGGCTTATCTACTACGCCCAGGGTCTTCACAAAGTGCATGGCACCAGTAATTGCATACTGCAGACAAAGAGGAATACAAACATATCCTTACTTGGACAACTGCCTCATTCAAGCAGAGAACAAGTACATTCTACTACAGCATCTGGCGTTTGTAAAGAGATTACTATCATGCCTCTAGGGTACACCGTCAACGAACAGAAATCAAAACTAGTACTCTCTCGAGAGATAATATTCCTGGGTGCAAGCTTAAATATAACTGCCCAGATGGCTTATCTCACACCAGACAAACGAAGACAACTGACTATCTATTTCAAACTGTTGGCAACAAAGGCCCAGTTATCTGCAAGAAAAATTCTGCAGGCTTTGGGCTTTATGGCATCCTGCATTCTACTAATTCCATATGCAAGACTGCATATGAGGAAACTTTAGTGGTACCTAAAAGGTGTTTGGACTCAACATTGCCACAGCCTGGAAACAATAGATGTTCATCGTGTTACACTGCTGCAGTCATTACACTTGGGTTATCCTGTCATCAGGCAGTCCCGCAGTCAGCCAGAGTTCCAAAGTCTTGGTCTGGCATCGGTTGCTGTTGCTTCTTCCCTGACGTCAGTGCACCAGGGGTATATAAGATGCATCCGACGCCATTTTCTTCAGTCTGTCTTGCCTCGCGGTGCCCGAAGCAGAAGCAGTTTGCAAGTGCCGGTCGGCCGACTCCTGAGATTTTTGATGTCGAATTTCAGATCCGAAGTCTTCAATAAAGCTAAGTACCCCGTTGGGGAAACTTTTTTCTTGTCTCAGACCAATGTCAGAAAAAGTTAATAATTGTATTTCTTGTGGGAAGCAAATACCTCATAAGGACTTCCACTCTTACTGTATTCCATGCCTAGGCCCTGATCACGATGTCACTAGTTGTCGGTTTTGTGCTAGATTTAACAAACGCACTATAAAACGACATTTTGATTTTGCTTTGCACTACTTCGGCCGAAGGTTCAATTATACTATGCCATCGGATCAACCGACGACCGCAATTCCAAAAAAACGCAAAGACAAGGATAAAGACAGACATCCGAGGTCCAAAACCGACGATGAAACCTCTTCTAGGCCAGTCGCTGGTTCTCAGTGAGGCGCTTTCGCAGCCCCTGACACCCGCTACCTCAGAGCCACAGGCCGCCTTCGACTCCCATGTGGAGACAACTAGGCCTCTGGAAACCCAAGGTATTGGGCCTACGGAAACTAATCTCTCAGATGGGTCCGGAGCCGCTGAGAAGGCATCGGCTTCTGAGGGTGTTTTCAGACCTTCACAACTTACCATTAAAGCAACAGCCAAGACAAATGTACCATTAAAGCAACAGCCAAGACAAAAGTACCATTAAAGACAAAGAAGCAAGTACAGCATTCTCCTGGACAGTCCTCCATGCCTAAGAAACAGATGCTTAAAATGGCCGAAGACCTCATTACTCTAATCAGGGGTTCCCATCCCCCTCCCTAGAAAAGGCCTAGGCAGGATACAGACTGATTCCTCTGATCAGGTTTCCATTTCCTCTGATTCCTCTTCAGACCAGGGATACTCTCTACCCCCCCTATGAGGACTCTGACGCTGAAGAATCTATCCCTTCAGCCTCTCCTCCTGAGGATTATTCTTTTGGGGAAACTTTACGTACCATGAGGGAGCATTTCCATTGGGAAAGTCAGGATTATTCAGAATCCAAGAAAAGGCTCAGGGATTTCCTTTTATTGCCTCAGCACAGGCCCCTGGCTATTCCGCCTGTGCTAGATATTGTGGATGATGTGTTCTCTGAATCCAGCTTATCTCCTGATTCTTTGCCCCCTGCACCAGCCAAGCCAGATAGGTACTATAGAGTCCCTGACTCTCGCATGTTTCTTTATAAAAACCCTTCTGCTGATCCAGAAACTATTTCCCAGGGTCCAAAAGGGGTTAAGGCTTCCATTGCAAAAAATCCAGTACCCTCTGACAGAGATTCCAGAGCTTTGGATAGATGGGGGAAGAAAGTTTACACTTCTGCAACTTTAGCAGAAAGGGCTTTAAATTGCCAGTTTCACATGCTTAAGTACCATCAATATTTAATTGCTCAGTTAAAAAAGAAAATGCTTGCAAGCACAGAAGCTCCTGACTGTAAAGAAATGCTAGATTTATTGCATGTAGTTGAACAGGTGGGAAAACATACTCTGTAATGTGGTTTTGATTCTTTAGAGGCCTCTTGTAGAGCCGCATTTACAAGTTCTGTGATTCAAAGACATGCTTGGTTAAAAGAACAGAGTTTACCTGATCATGTTAAAGCAAAATTATTGGATGTTCCTTTACAGCATGATACCTTGTTTGGTGTTAAGGCAGAAGAGGTGTTAAAGAAAATGGAGGATAAAGCTAAATCTATGCAAACAGTCAAGGATTTCCTACAGGTACAGCCACCTCGATTTAGCAGAAATTGGCCAACAAAGAATTGATCCTTTCCAGTGTCAGACAGGCCACAGAGAGGCAGGTACAGACGCCCAAGAGGCAGATCTCAACCACAAGGCTCTAACAGACAACAAAAGTGAGGCACCTCAACCCTAAAAGGAGGTCAGGACAAGTCTCAACCTTACAGGAAACAGTCCCAATGACTTCCCCCTTCGTACGCCAAGCACTTCCCTTTTGGCAGCCCCCTTAGGGGGAAAACTAGCACTTTTTTCACAAAACTGGCAAACGGTCACCCAAGACAAATGGGTTCTGAATATTGTGTCTCAAGGTTACAGGTTCCACTTTCACACTTTACCAAGGCTAAAAGGAATGCCAGACCTGCCACAAAATCAATGGGCAGAGGCACAAAAACAAATTTCAGCCCTCATGGACATGAGAACTATTCAAAAAGTACCACAACAGGAACAAGGACAAGGATTTTACTCAAGACTCTTCCTGGTCCCCAGAAAGGAAAAGGCCTGGAGGCCCATACTAGACCATAAAACTCTAAATACTTACCGGGATATTCCGAAATTCAAAATGTTGACTCTACAGCAGCTTCTACCCATTCTGGGTAAGAAGGCTTGGCTTGTTACTCTTGACCTCAGAGGCATACCTGCATGTCCCTATCAGACAAAATTGCATAAGATACCTCAGATTCAAAGCTGGTACAATGCACTACCAATTCTACGCACTGCCCTTTGGCTTATCTACTGCGCCCAGGGTCTTTACAAAGTGCCTGGCACCAGTAATTGCATTTTGCAGACAAAAAGGAATTCAAATATATCCATACCTGGATGACTTCCTCATTCAAGCAGAGACAAAGGACATTCTTATAAAGCATCTGGTGTTTGAAAAAAGGTTGCTAATTTCTCTAGGGTACACAGTAAACGAAAAGAAGTCAAAACTAGTGCCCTCACAACAGATTATATTCCTGGGTGCCATACAACGGCCCAGATGGCTTATCTCACGCCAGACAAACAAGTTCAACTAACTCAATATTTCCAATTACTGGCAAAAAAGTCCCATCTCCCTGCAAGAAAAATTCTGCAGGCCCTGGGATTCATGGCATTCTGCATACTACTAGTACCATATGCCAGACTGCATATGAGGAAATTACAATGGTACCTAAAAAGTGTTTGGTCAACATTCTCACAGTTTAGAAGCAGTAATACCAATGATTCCCTGCCTACAACAGTTGTTTCGATGGTGGGCACAGGCATGTCACCTAAACAAGGGTCAGCCTTTTACTCTACCCACAGCCAGGCAGACTCTAACAACAGATGCTTCGGATTACGCCTGGGGAGCACACATGGCAGGAAAATGCATTCAGGGCAAGTGGACCACAGACCAAATGCATCTTCACATCAATAAATCCAAAAAAGTGCAGATGGAGGGAAGATGAGAGTAATCCAAAACCGTATTTATTGAAATAAAAACACTTCCACAACCACGCCAGAAATGAAAATTAAGTAGTAAAACATGTTTTATGTTTTACTACTTAATTTTAATTTCTGGCGTGGTTGTGGAAGTGTTTTTATTTCAATAAATACGGTTTCGTATTACTCTCATCTTCCCTCCATCTGCACTTTTTTGGATTTATTGGTTGTTTTTGTGCAGTGGCTTCAGTTCCCTTTTTGTTTATTATCTTCACATCAATCAAAAAGAGATGTTGGCTGTTCAAAATGCCCTAACAGCTTTCAAGGACCTTCTGCGTCCATGGCAATTATTATTAAAGACAGACTACACCACAGTAATGTGGTACATAAACAAGCAAGGGGCACTCATTCTTATCCCCTATGCAGGCAAGCTATGACCTTGTAGAACACAGCTCTAACATATCAAGTTCATCTACAAGCACAATTCCTGCCAGGAAAGAAAAATACTCTGGCAGACGATCTAAGCTGAAATATCATGGACCCTCAGGAATGGAAATTGAATCCACAAATCTTCAGCATGGTAACGCAAAAATGGGGATGCACAGACATAGATCTTTTTGCCTCCCCACTGAATTGCCAACTACAAAAGTTCTGCACAAGGACTTATCACACACAAGCATGAAAAGTGGATGCTGTCTCGTTCAGCTGGAAAAACCTAAAAGTTTATGCCTTCCCACCACTGCCTCTCTTTTCAAAGGTACTCCTAAAAGCCAGACAAGAAAAGCCACAGATGATCCTGATTGCCCCAGACTGGCCACGCTAGCACTGGTACCCAATCTTAAAGAACTTAACTCAAGGCTCACCATGGATTTTGCCTCAAATTCCACACCTCAACATGGATCCTCCTTTATTCTTTCATCCCTTGCTAAAGCAGTACCTCAGAGGGGTTAAAAACATAAGACCGCCCCGGAGAGCACCAACGCCAACTTGGAACCTCAATTTTGTTTTGGAAAAACTGACCCTGCCACCTTTTGAGCCAACCAATACAGCCGATCTGAATTTTTTATCATGGAAAACCGCTCTGATCCTGGCAGTAACTTCAGCACGAAGAGTCTCAGAGCTACAGGCATTAATGGCAGTGAAACATTTTATAATTTTTCATCAGGACAGGGTTTCTTTAAGGACAAAACCCTACCTTTATGCCAAAGGTGGTATCTAGTGTGGCTCTTAACCAAACCATCCATTTGCCAACTTTTTATCCAAACCCCCAGAATAAAGGGGAGAAACTTCTGCACTCTTTGGACATACACAGGCAGCTACGCTTCTACTTGGACAAAACAAAAGCTTTCAGGAAAACTGAGCAACTGTTTGTAGCATATTCTGCAGGGTCACAGGGCAAGGCTATCTCAAAGCAGACTATCTCCAAATGGATAGGACACTGTATTCATTACTGCTACGCACAGCATGGAAAATCAGTCCCTAATAACATTAGGCCACATTCCACAGGGCAACAGCCACTTCAACAGCCTTTCTCAGAGGAGTATCTACCAAGGAAATTTTGGAGGCTGCAACTTGGAGTTCAGTGCACACTTTTACCAAGCATTACCACTTGCCTCTTTACTTTAAATCCAGAGCAGGATTTGCCACTGCAGTTCTGCAGGGCCTCCTAGCCAATCCTAACTCTCTATAGACCAGCCACCTAACCTTAGCTTTGGGATTCTACCCAAGTGTAATGACTGCAGCAGTGTAACACGATGAACATAGTACAGTTTTGTACCTACTATAAATGTAGATGTTCGAGAGTTCACACTGCTGCAGTCCAGGTTACCCTCCCTCCATTCCCTCTGTCCTAGCTGGACTTATCTATACCTTTCTACCCTATACAACCTTTGTGGTGTATTTGCTTGTAACTGAAGGTATTGCTTTTATTTTATATATATATATATATATATATTATATTTATATTAGCCAGCATATTACCACCCTACTGGGGGGCCTGACATCTGGGGCAAGAATAACTGAAGAAATTGGCATCGGATGCATCTTGTATACCCCTGGAGCACTGACATCAGGGAAGAAGCGTCAGCAACCGACACCGGACCAAGACTTTGGAACTCTGGCCGACTGCGGGACCGGATAACCCAAGTGTAATGACTGCAGCAGTGTGAACACTCGAACATCTACATTTTTGGCAGGTACAAAACTGTACTTTACTCTCATTCCCTGCCTGCAACAGGAGTTTCGATGGTGGGCGAAGGCCTGTCACCAGAACAAGGGACAGCCATTCACTCTACCCCCAGCCACACAGACATTAACAACGGATGCATCAGATTATGCCTGGGGAGCCCACATGGCAGGAAGATGTATTCAAGGCACATGGTCCACAAACCAAATGCATCTACATATCAATCAAAAAGAGATGCTAGCTGTTCAAAATGCCCCGACAGCCTTCAAGGACCTACTTCATCCGGGACAACTACTGATAAAGACAGACAATACCATGGTCATGTGGTACATAAACAAGCAGGGAGGCACTCATTCCTAGCCCCTTTGCAGACTAGCCATGACTTTGTGGGACACAGCATTGACTTACCAAGTACATCTGCAGGTACAATTCCTGCCAGGAAAGATAAATACTCTGGCAGACGAGCAGGAACCTCATGGATCCCCACGAGTGGAAATTGGATCCACAAGTCTTCAGCATGATAACAAGGAAATGGGGATGCCCGGACATAGATCTGTTTGCGTCACCTCACAACTGCCAACTAAAGACATTCTGCACAAGCACTTATCACAGACAAGCATGGAAAGTGGATGCCCTATCTTTCAACTGGAAAAACTTAACAGTATATGCCTTTCCTCCTCTGCCTTTCCTCCCCAAGGTACTCCTAAAGGTCAGACAGTAGAAGCCAAAAATGATACTGATTGTTCCAGACTGGCCACGCCAGTACTGGTATCCAATCCTAAGGAATTTGTCTCAATGCCCAGCCTGGACCTTACCTCAAGTACCTCATCTACTGTCCCAGCAAAACAATCAGATCCTGCACAGCCAACTCAAGACCTTAAATCTGGCAGCATAGCGGATAATGTAGTCATACAAAACACACCTCTCACTAAAGCGGTGATGGATGTCATTTTGGAGGCCAGGAGGGTCTAGTACTAGAAAATCCTATGCTGGAAAATGGAAGAGATTCTGTGCTTGGAACCAGGCACAAGGAATTGACACAGCTGTACCAAACATTCCTCAGATTTTGCAATACTTGACTGAGATGCTGGACAAAGGCCTATCCTTTTCATCTATATAAATTCATGCCTCTGCCATTTCGGCTCATTACAATACAGAGCCACCAATCGTTTCTCATCCTTTGTTAAGGCAGTACCTCAGAGTGGCCAAAAATTTAAGGCCTCCAAGGAGATCACCAATACCTGCATGGGACCTCAATTATGTCTTGGAAAAACTCACCCTGCTTCCTTTCGTGCCAGCCGCTGCAGCTGATATAAAGTTTTTATCTTGGTAAACAGCTCTACTCCTAGCAATAACTTCTGCAAGACGAGTCTCAGAGCTACAGGCACTCATGGCTGTTGAACCTTTTATCATTTTTTATCCAGACAGGGTTTCTCTGAGGACAAACCCGGCATTTATGCCTAAGGTAGTGCCCAGTGTGGCCCTTAACCAAACTGTTCATCTGCCTACCTTTTATTCAAACCCACAGAATAAGGGGGGGAGAATTCTGCATTCTTTGGACATACATAGACAGCTATGCTTCTACTTGAACAGAACCAAATCTTTCAGAAAGACAGAGCAATTACTAGTGGCATATGCTGCAGGATCACAAGGAAAGGCTATCGTAAAGCAGACTATTTCAAAGTGGATAGGCCACTGCATTCGTTTTTGCTATTCTCAACATAGCAAGCCAGTACCTAAGGGCATTAGGCCACATTCAACCAGAGCAGCTGCCACTTCAGCATCCTTCCTCAGGGGAGTACCAACCAAAGACATTTTAGAGGCTGCTACTTGGAGTTCAGTGCACACCTTCACAAAGCACCATCACTTACCACTCTACTCTAAATCCAGGGCAGGCTTTGCCACTGCAGTTCTGCAGGGCCTAATAGCCGCCCCTAATGCTGTTTAGCTCCAGCCTCCCAACCTTAGCTTTGGGATTCAACCCAATTGTAATGACTGCAACAGTGAAACACGAAGAACATAGTACAGTTGTGTACACTTACCATAAATGTAGATGTTAGAGTGTATTCACTGTTGCAGTCCAGGTTACCCACCCGCCAACCCCCATTTCTTTGCTGGAACTTACCTGTACTTCTCTATTCTTTACAACCTGTGTGGTGTATTTGCTTGTAGATGAAGGCAAAATATATACTTTGGTGCATGCATGTCTTATTGACATATTTTTAGCCTACCATTTTGGGGGCACCTGACATCTGGGGCAAGAAAAACTGAAGAAAATGGCGTTGGCTGCATTTTTTATACCCCTGGCGCACTGACGTCAGGGAGGAGGCAACAGCAACTGATGTCGGACCTAGACTTTGGAATTCAGGCCAACTGAGGGTAGCCTGCCAGCAGGATAGCCCAATTGTAATGACCCAAATGACTGTAACAGTGAATACACTTGAACATCTACATTTATGGTAAGTGTACACAACTGTACTTTCTGTTTCACCTTCTGAGGATACTTGTGAGGCATTATTTTTACAACTGAACAAAAGTATGCGGACATTGCGTAGCAATGTCTGGCATTGTAAATTATTCAAAGCGTATTTGGCTAAGAACATTACCCCTTGTGGTCTTAGGATCTATACCCAACCCTTAGTAAATAATCCTGATGAGATTTTGTTAAAAGAATGGGCTGATGCTCAGCAGAAGGCCACAATGTGCTTTGTCCATATTCTTATTGCACATTATGAACGCAGTATTTACTCTGATATTGTTAAAGTCACCAAATTGGGTGAGGAGCTCATCAAGTTTGATGGCCAACCTGGCTACAGTCCTGGCTTTAAAATCTTAACCAATGCTTTATTACAGTTATAACAACAACTGAAGGAAAGGCAGAGGAAGAAATTCCTCAGGGACCTGTCTGACTATGAACGAGGGGACCCATTCATTAAGGACAAGTCCAACAGAGTTAGGTTTTCACAGCAATCACAAAATACAAACAGGAGGAAACGCCCACGTTCTATTCTTGAAAAGTCACCATCTTCTGGTCCTGAGTCTACTGGGGATGATTCTTCATCTAGTTATGAACCAAATACCTCTGGTGTTAAAGGCTCACCAGCTCACAAATGCTCAAACAATATTGTCCCTTTAGGCCCAAACGCAGAAGGGAAGGGAGGAAACATAAGCAGGGTCGACTATCTGCAGACCCTGATACAGTTGATTACCAAGAAACAATAAATGTTTGTAACATCTCTTCCTATACCCTTTCTGATGTTGAACTCAAGGTATTGAATAAAGGCCTTTCATTTATCCCTGGTTTCTTTGTGTCTGAAGACAGTTTGGTGGATGATGTTTTGAGATTTTGTAGAAAATTAAATTTAAAATTGTTTTTTCTTGATAAAGAAACAAGTGTTTCAGAACATGAATTCAGATATCACAATTTAACATTCATGCCACCGATGCATCATACTGTGTCTTTATTTCAGAAATCCATTCTCAAGGATTTACATTTTCATGCTAATGAAACCAGGTTAAAACCCAATAATATAACTAGGGTGGAAATGGAGGCGATTTCAAGTATGGCCAACAATCAGCAACTAGTTATACTTATGACCGATAAGGGGGGTGCTGTTGTGGTCCAGGATTGGTCCCAATATGACATGGAGGCAAAAAGACAACTTTTGGACGGTAGGTATTATTCACACTTGGTTATTGACCCCACCCAGTCATTTAAAAAGAAGATTGATACATTTTTGTTATCAGCCAAAGGTAAGGGTATAATCAGTCATAACACTTTACAACACCTTACTGTGGATGAATCAGCCCCCCAATACATTTTTTTTTGCCAAAAATTCATAAGGATGTCAACAGCCCCCCGGTAGACCGATTGTTGCAGGTAGAAAATCTCTAACTGAACCTCTCTCTATATATTTAACCAGATATCTGAAGCCCCTTCTTAAATGGGTACGTTCTCTTATCCAAGACACCACGGAATTTTTAAGGGTCAATGTTCATCGTGTTGCACTGCTGCAGTCATCACACTTGGGTTATCCTGCCATCAGGCGGTCCCGCAGTCGGCCAGAGTTCCAAAGTCTTGGTCCAGCATCGGTTGCTGTCACTTCTTCCCTGACGTCAGTGCACCAGGGGTATATAAGAGGCATCTGACGCCATTTTCTTCAGTCTTTCTTGCCGCGCGGTGCCCGAAGCAGAAGCAGTTCGAAGTGCCGGTCGGCCGACTCCTGAGATTTTCAAATCGAATTTCAGACCAAAGTCTTCAATAAAGCTAAGTACCCCGTTGGGGAACCTTTTCTTGCCTCAGTCCAATATCAGTAAAAGTTAACAATTGCATTTCTTGTGGGAAGCAAATACCTCATAAGGACTTTCATTCTTATTGTATTCCTTGCCTAGGCCCAGACCACGACGTCACAGGTTGTCTGTTTTGTGCTAGGTTTAACAAACGAACCATAAAATGTCTGTTTGATTTCGCCCGACATTATTTTGGTAGGAAATTTAATTATACCATGCCGTCGGAGCAACCGACGACCGGAATGCATAAAAAACGCAAAGATAAGGACAGGCAGCCGAGACCCAAACCAGACTCCGAGGCCTCTGCTAGGCCAGTCGCCGGTTCTCCGGTTTTCAGTGAGGCACTTACGCAGCCCCTGACGACCACTGATTTAGAACCCCAAGCAGCATCCGATTCCCAAGCGGAGATTGCTAGGCCTCCACAACCTTTATTTTTGTGCCCTTCCGACTCCATGGCTGAAGGAGATTCCGGTGCAGTTGAAACGCCTTCAGTTGCAGAAGGTGTCTTCAGACCGACTACACTCACTATTAAATCCTGTGCAAAGCTGAAAACTCCTTTAAAAGCAAAGAAGACCGTACAGCAGTCTCCAGTACAAGGCCCTATGCCTAAGAAACAGATGCTTAAGATGGCTGAAGACTTAATTATCCTAATCAGGGGTTCCCATCCCCCTCCTGATAAAAGGCCTAGACAGGAGGAGGACTACACTTCCTCTGACCGGGTTTCAATTTCCTCAGATTCTTCTGAGGAACAGCAATATTCCATTCCCCCTTATGAAGACTCTGATGCTGAAGAGTCTATCCCTTCAACATCTCCCCCAGAAGACTCCTCTTTTGGGGAAACCTTGCATACCATGAGGGAACATTTCCACTGGGAAGGCCAGGATTACTCTAATTCTAGGAAAAGGCTCCGAGAGTTCCTTTTACTACCCCAGCACAGACCACTTGCTATTCCACCCGTGTTTGACATTGTGGATGATGTTTATTCAGAATCTAGCCTTAACCCAGATTCACTACCTCCTGCACCAGCCAAACCAGACAGATACTACAGAGTCCCTGACTCACACAAATTCCTATATAAAAGCCCTGTTGCTGACCCAGAAACCATTTCCCAGGGTCCCAAAGGGGTTAAGGCCTCTATTGCTAAAAATCCTGTGCCCTCTGAAAGGGTTTCTAGAGCACTAGACAGATGGGGAAAGAAAGTATATACCTCAGCTACTCTAGCTATGAGGGCCTTAAATTGTCAGTTTCACATGCTGAAATATCAACAATATTTGATGTCTCAATTAAAACAAAAAATGCTCACACATACAGAGCAGCCTGATTACAAGGAAATGCAAGATTTGTTGCATGCAGCTGAACAAGTGGGAAAACATACTTTGCAATGTGGATTTGATTCATTGGAAGCTTCTTGTAGAGCAGCAGTGACAGGGTCTGTCATACGTAGGCATGCTTGGTTAAAAGAACAAACTTTACCTGATCATGTTAAAGCAAAGTTATTGGATGCACCTTTACAGCAGGATGTTTTATTTGGTGTAAAAGCAGAAGAGGTTTTAAAGAAAATGGAGGATAAGGCAAAATCTATGCAGACGGTCAAGGATTTTTTACAGGTTCAACCCCCTCGTTTCAGCAGAAATTGGCCAACCAAAAACTGGTCCTTTCCAGCTTCTGACAGACCACAGAGGGGCAAATACAGACGCCCAAGGGGCAGAGGTCAGTCACAAGGCTCTTACAAGCCTCGACAATGGGGTGCCACAACCCAGAAAGGAGGAGAAGACAGGTCTCAAACTATCAGAAGACAAACACAATGACTTACCCCTCAGACTGCCAAGCAAATCCCTCTTGGCAGCTCCCTTGGGAGGAAAACTAGCACTTTTTGCAGACAACTGGCACATCATCACAAAAGACAAATGGGTCCTAAATATTGTATCTCAAGGATACAGATTCCACTTTCACACTTTACCAAGGATAAAAGGAATGCCAAAACTGCCACCAAATCAATGGGCAGGGGCTCAAAAACAAATTACAGCTCTCATGGACATGAGAGCCATTCAACAGGTTCCTACACAGGAGCAAGGACAAGGATTTTACTCAAGACTCTTTCTAGTTCCCCGAAAGGACAAAGCCTGGAGACCCATTTTGGACCTCTCAATTCTAAACGCATATCTGGAAGTATCCAAATTCAAGATGCTAACACTACAGCAACTTCTTCCCATGCTGGGCAAGAAGGCTTGGCTAGTAATGTTGGACCTAAAGGAGGCATACCTGCATGTCCCTATCAGACAAAATTGCAGAAGATACCTCCAATTTATAGCAGGTTCAACCCATTACCAATTCTCTGCACTGCCCTTTGGCTTATCTACTGCACCCAGGGTCTTCACAAAATGCCTGGCACCAGTAATTGCATACTGCAGACAAAGAGGAATTCAAATATATCCATACCTGGACGACTGCCTTATTCAAGCAGAAAGCAAGGACATTCTTTTAAAACATCTGGCATTTGTCAAAAACCTATTAAGTTGCCTAGGGTACACAGTAAACTAAAAGAAGTCAAAACTAGTGCCCTCACAAGACATAATATTCCTGGGTGCCAGCTTAAATACAACGGCCCAGATGGCTTATCTCACGCCAGACAAGCAAGGACAACTGACTCAATACTTCAAAATGATGGCAACAAAGACCCAACTCCTTGCAAGAAAAGTTATGCAGGCCTTGGGATTCATGGCATCTTGCGTACTATTAATACCATATGCAAAACTGCATATGAGGAAATTACAATGGTACCTGAAAAGCATATGGATTCAACACAGCCACAGCTTGGAAACAATAATACCACTCATTCCCTGCCTTCAACAGGAATTTCTATGGTTGACTTAGGCATGTCACCTCAACAAGGGTCAGCCTTTTACCTTACCCACAGCCAGGCAAACTATAACAACAGATGCATCGGATTATGCCTGGGGAGCACAAATGGCAGGACAGTGTATTCAGGGCAAATGGTCTACAGATCAGAGGCATCTACATATCAATCAAAAAGAGATGCTAGCTGTACAAAATGCCCTAACAGCTTTCAAGGACCTCCTACATCCAGGACAACTCCTAATAAAGATGGACAACACCACAGTGATGTGATACATAAACAAGCAAGGGGGCACACATTCCTACCCCCTATGCAGGCCAGCAATGACCTTGTGGAACACAGCACTGACCTACCAAGTTCAACTACAAGCACAATTCCTGCCAGGAAAGAAAAACACATTGGCAGACTATCTAAGCAGAAACATCATAGATCCTCACGAGTGGAAACTAGATCCACAAGTATTTGCAATGATAACTCAAAAATGGGGGAGCCCAGACATAGATCTGTTTGCCTCCCCCCAAAACTACCAACTATGGAAATTTTGCACAAGGACATACCACACACTAGCTTGGAAAGTGGACGCCCTCTCATTCAGTTGGAAAACATTAACAGTGTATGCCTTTCCTCCACTGCTTCTTCTGGCAAAGGTGCTGCTGAAAGCCAGATTAGAGAGGCCACAAATGATACTCATTGCTCCAGACTGGCCACGCCAACACTGGTATCCAATACTAAGGAACATGGCTCAAGGCCCACCATGGATTTTACCTCAAATTCCTCACCTGCTCACTCAGCAAAACAATCAGATTCTACACAGCCAGCTCAATACTTTAAATCTGGCTGCATGGCAAATTACCTAAACAACCAGTCAACACTTCTCTCTAAAGCTGTTATGGATGTCATTCTGGAGGCCAGGAGGCCTAGCACCAGGAAAGCCTATTCAGACAAATGGAAAAGATTCTGCGCCTGGAACCAGTCTAAAGGCCAAAATCCCCTTGTCCCAAATATTCCTCAGATTCTACAATATTTAACTGAGATGTTGCACAAAGGACTTTCCTTTTCATCTATTAAGATCCACGCCTCAGCTATTTCAGCTCAATACAACATGGATCCTCCTATATTTTCACATCCATTACTAAGACAGTACCTCAGAGGGGCTAAGAACATAAGACCGCCCCGGAGAGCACCAACACCATCTTGGGATCTCAACTTTGTTTTGGAAAAACTTACACTACCGCCCTTTGAACCAGCTTTTACAGCTGATTTACAGTTTCTATCATGGAAAACTGCCCTGCTGCTAGCAATAACTTCAGCACAAAGTGTCTCAGAGCTACAGGCCCTAATGGCAGTGGAGCCTTTCATCATTTTTCATCAAGACAGAGTCGCTTTACGAACTAACCCTTCCTTTATGCCAAAGGTGGTATCCAGTGTGGCCCTAAACCAAACCATTCATTTGCCCACATTTTATCCAAACCCCCAGAACAAAGGGGAAAGGCTTCTACACTCTTTGGACATTCACAGGCAATTACATTACTACTTGGATAAAACTAAGGCTTTCAGAAAATCTGACCAGCTCTTTGTATCCTATGCTTCAGGATCACAAGGAAAGGCCATCTCAAAACAGACCATTTCAAAATAGATAGGACATTGTATCCGTTTCTGCTACACACACCATGGGAAACCTGTACCTGGTAACATTAGGCCCCATTCCACCAGGGCTACAGCAACATCAACAGCCTTCCTTAGAGGGGTACCAACCAAGGATATTTTGGAGGCTGCAACTTGGAGTTCAGTGCACACCTTCACCAAGCACTATCACTTACCTCTATACTCTAAAACCAGAGCTGGCTTTACCACTGCAGTTCTGCAGGGCCTACTAGCTTCTCCAAACCCTGTTTAGTTCCACCGCCCATCCTTAGCTTTGGGATTCAACCCAAGTGTGATGACTGCAGCAGTGTAACATGATGAACATAGTACAGTTTTGTACCTACCATAAATGTAGATGTTCGAGTGTTCACACTGCTGCAGTGCAGGTTACCCTCCCTCCATCCCCTCTGACCTAGCTGAACTTTTCTATACCTTTCTATCCTGTACAACCTTTGTGGTGTATTTGCTTGTAACTGAAGGTATTCCTTTTATTCCTTTTATATGTTTTATTAGCAATATGTATTGCCTACCTACTTGGGGGCACCTGACATCTGGGGCAAGAAAAACTGAAGAAAATGGTGTCGGATGCCTCTTATTATACCCCTGGCGTACTGACGTCAGGGAAGAAGCGACAGCAACCGACGCCAGACCAAGACTTTGGAACTCTGGCCGACTGCGGGACCGCCTGACGGCAGGATAACCCAAGTGTGATGACTGCAGCAGTGTGAACACTCAAACATCTACATTTATGGTAGGTACAAAACTGTACTTTTCTGATACACAATTGGAACCAGGTTGGTTTCTGTGCACTCTTGATGTTAAAGCTCTGTGCTGGCATTGATGTACTAGAACATTGGTTAACATTATCTGAACTATACCCACCTGGTTTCAACACTTTTCTTATTGTTCTTAGTGAACATATCCTTACCAAAAATGTCTTTTTTTATCAAGGTGAATGTTATCTTCAAAATAAGGGCACCGGCATGGGTACTTAATTTGCACCTATTTATGCTAATTTATTTATGGCCTATTTTGAGGAGCATATACTTTATGATCGATCACATAACCTTTACCTTGATGAAATAGACATTTGGATGACTGCTGGATGGTGTGGAGGTCTGATGTTGAATATCTAGATGAGTTTGTTAACTATCTCAATGAAAACAAATGGGGTATTGAGTTTTCAGTCACTTATGATCTAAATAACATCATGTTTTTGGATGTTAGTATAACCAGGAACACTGATCATACTTTGTCCACTATGGTACATCGCAAATTCCCCCAATATAATTCACTCCTCCAAGCCACCAGCTTTTATCCTCCTCCACATTTGTCGTAACATTCCAAAATCTTTATACGTAGTAAACATATCTGTTCTGATGAACAGGCTTATAGTTTTTACAAGCATGATCTCATTACTAGATTTAAGAATAGGGGCTATGATACTGGTTTCGTACACAATGCTGTACGTCATGTTGATGGTTTAGACAGGCCAGACTTGCTTCAGTGCAAGGACAAAAGTTGTACTGATGATACAGTCATCCGTTTTTTGACTACTTATGGCAACAACACCAATTCACTAATTCACAGTGTTAACCACCATTGGAACATTTTGTTGGCTGATTCCACATTATCTACAATTCTATCAACTAGATGCCCCTTTACTTATAAGAAAGGCAGAAATGTGGGCTCTCTTTTCAACCATTACAAACATTTCTCACCATCCAATTTGTCTTTGTCACAATCAACTATTTTAGATGGCCGATTTGTTGGCTGTTTCTCTTGTGGGCATTGTTACTATTGCAGTAAACTCACAAAATCTACCATCTTTAGCAGTAAAAACACCAATCAGGTTTTTGATATAGGTTTTTATGCCAACTGCCATTCTGATTGGGTTGTTTATCTTGCTACATGTCACTGTTCATCCTTTTTATGTGGGACAAACTTCCCGTCCGGTCAAATTCAGAATGGGTGAACATTTCAGTGAGATTAGACACCACAAACCAACCAACACACTTTATAGACATACTTTGGTACATCCAAGTACTTCCTTTAATTTTATTATTACTGCAGTGCAGTGCTGGTGCTGCGGTAGCGTTGTCGCCTCACAGTAAGACGTTGTCCTGTTTGATTCTCAGAGCGTCTTCTCTGTGGAGACATGCGTGAATTGGCATACCTTCGTTGAAGGTTGTGCGTCAGAGCTGGCAACTCGGCATGTGAAAATCTACTGCCAATCAGCGGACCGGAATTCTGCTGTGGCGACCCCTAACCGGGAAAAGCCGAGAGAGACACAACATTGACAAAATTACTGCACATAGATCAAACAAAATGGGATGGCATGATATTCTGAACAGAAAAAAAAAAAAGTGGATTATTAAACTCGGGGGATTATTTCCTCCGGGTCTTAACGAGCACCTATAATCACTAAGCATGTGATTAAAAATTTGCATTATATAAATGGGTATTGCATTTGTTCTCTTTACACTGATGAAGGCATTGTTATTTTTGCCAAAACCGGTCTGATTTATACTCATTTTTACCATATGTAGTTTATACTACATTTAAATAAAGTAAATTTGGTGCTACAGCTGCTGGTCTTATTTGTGTTTTGTAATGAATACTGCAACAGTGAAGAGAAGGACTCTCACAAGACCAGGGTTGTTTGATGCAGCATGATCCCAAATATCTACAGCTGACTGCCTAGACAACAGTTTTAATACCCAGAGGCTAGAAAATCATATTGTCAAATGGAAAAGCTTTTCAAGATGGTCCCAAGAAAAGAACCAGCACTCTTATAGAGCTAGTGTTTCTCTGGATGTTCATCATGCATACAGCTGCAGTCATAACAGATGGGTTTTCCTGCAGTCAGGCGGGTCCTCGGTCGGCCGAATTCCAAAGTCTAGGTCCGGCGTCGGATGTCGTCGCTTCTTCCCTGACGTCAGTATGACAGGGGTATAAAAGAACCAGCCAACGCCATTTTCTTCAGTCTTTCTTGCCGCGCGGTGCCCGAAGCAGAAGCAGTTCGCAAGTGCCAGTCGGCCAGCTCCTGAGATTACGAATTTTTTTCAACCGAAGTCTTCTTGAAAGCTAAGTACCCCGTTGGGGAAACTTTTCTTGCCTCAGACCGATGTCAGACAAAGTTAATAATTGCATTTCATGTGGGAAGCAAATACCGCATAAGGATTTTCATTCCCTCAGCATACCTTGCTTAGGCCCAGACCACGACGTCTCGGCCTGTCGTTTTTGTGCTACATTCAACAAACGCACTATTAAGCGTCGGGCGGAGTTCGCCCAACACTATTTTGGCAAAAAATTTAATTACATTATGTCGTCGGATACTCCGACTCCAGTTTTGAGTAAAAAACACAAAGATAAGGACCGACATACGAGGTCCGCGACTTCTACCGACACCACGCCAAAGCTGACTACAGGTGGTCCGGTTCTCAGTGAGGCGCCTACGCAGCCCCTGACTACCGACGACACTTCATTGGTGGTGTCTTCTGTGCTCGAGGTCGCAGGCTCTTCGGCCCATACCCCGACTACAGATACCGAAGCCACTCTTGGCGGTGAATCTCAGAGTTTAGACAGACCTGCCACCTCTCAAGGTGTCTACAGGCCTTCCTCTTCTTTTTCCATCAAGGCTTTCACTAAGTCTAAAGCAGCCATGCATGCTAAAAGACAGGCTCCACAGGGCCCTTCTCAAAGCCCCATGCCTAAAAAAACAGATGCTCAAAATGGCTGAGGATTTGATTACTCTTATCAGGGGTTCCCAACCCCCCCCGGACAAAAGGCCCAGAGTGGAGGAAGAATCCCCCTCCTCGGACCAGGCCTCCATTATTTCAGAACATTCTGAAGACCAGGAACATTCTTACTCCCCTTTTGAAGATTCTGATGCAGAGGAGTCCATTCCCTCTGTCTCCCCCCCTGAGGATTATTCTTTTGGGGAAACCTTACATACCTTGAGGGAACACTTCCACTGGGAAGGCCAAGAGTACTCAGACTCCAAGAAAAGGCTTAGGGATTTCCTTTTGCTTCCTCAGCACAGGCCTCTGGCTATACCTCCTGTCTTAGACATTCTAGATGATGTGTATTCGGAGGCCTGCCTTAACCCAGATTATTTACCTCCAGCTCCAGTCAAGCCAGACAGGTATTACTGGGTTTCTGACTCACACCAATTCCTACACAAAAGCCATGCGGCTGACCCAGAAACTATTTCACAGGGTCCCAAGGGAATTAAGGCCTCCACTGCTAAAAATCCATTACCTTCAGAGAGAGATTCTAGAGCTTTAGAAAGATGGGGGGAAAAGGTATACACCTCGGCCACCTTAACCATGAGAGCATTAAACTGTCAGTTCCATATGTTAAAGTACCAACAGTTTCTGTTATCACAGTTGAGAAGCAAAATGTCACAACCTGAACAACCAGACTTGAAGGAGTTGCAGGATTTGATACATAGTGCAGAACAAGTGGGTAAACATACCTTGCAATGTGGTTTTGATGCTTTAGAGGCCTCATGTAGAGCTGCTGTTACAGGATCAGTCATACATAGACATGCCTGGCTCAAAGAGCAAACCTTACCAGATCATGTCAAAGCTAAATTACTAGATGCCCCTCTGCAAAAAGATGTATTGTTCGGTGTTAAAGCTGAGGAGGTATTAAAGAAAATGGAGGAAAAGGCAAAATCAATGCAAACAGTGAAAGATTTCCTACAGGTGCAACATCCACGTTTCAGTAGAAATTGGCCTTCCAAAAATTGGTCCTTTCCAGCCACGGACAGACCCCAAAGAGGTAGATACAGGTGCCCGAGGGGCAGAGGACAATCTCAAGGATCGTTTAGAGGCAGACAGTGGCAAGCACCTACACAAAGAGGTGGTGAGGATAGTTCACAGCCATTCAGAAAGCAGAACCAATGACTTTCCCCTTTACATGCCAAGCAAGGCTCAAATGGCAGCACCTTTAGGCGGAAAACTGGCATTATTTTTGAAAAATTGGCATATTGTCATAAAAGACAAATGGATCCTGGACATTATAGACAGAGGCTACAGATTCCACTTTCACACCCTTCCAAAAATGAGAGGCATGCCAAACCTGCCACACAATCAAAGGGCAGAGGCTCAAAAACAAATTTCAGATCTCATGGACATGAAAGCTATTCAAGAGGTACCTGCACAAGAACAGGGTCAAGGTTTTTATTCCAGACTATTCCTGGTACCAAGGAAGGGAAAAGATTGGAGACCTATTTTGGACCTATCCATCCTAAACACATTTTTACTTGTGCCAAAATTCAAGATGCTCACATTACAGCAGCTTCTTCCCATGCTGGGCAAGGAGTCTTGGCTGGTAACATTGGACCTCAAGGAGTCATACCTGCATGTCCAAATCAGACAAGATTGCAGAAGATACCTCAGATTTCTTGCAGGTTCAACCCATTATCAATTCTCTGCATTGCCCTTTGGCTTATCTACTGCGCCCAGAGTGTTCACGAAATGCCTGGCATCAGTAATTGCCTACTGGAGACTTCAAGGGATACAAATATACCCATGTCTGGACGACTGCCTGATCCAAGCGGACAGCAAGCACATACTTCTGAAACATCTGGCGTTTGTATTAATGTTGTTGAATTCTCTGGGATACACAGTCAACAAAAAGAAATCAAGGCTAATACCCTCTCAAACAATAATTTTCCTGGGTGCCAGCTTGGATACAAACACCCAGATGGCCTACCTCACGCCAGAGAAACAAGGGCAACTAACTCAATACTTCAGAAAACTGGCAACTTTCACCAGGCTGACTGCAAGGAAAATCCTGCAGGCTCTAGGATTCATGGCATCTTGCTTCCTACTAATCCCATGTGCAAAGCTGCATATGAGAAAACTTCAATGGTACCTAAAAAACCTATGGTCTCAACACAGCCACAGTTTGGAAACAATAATACCACTGATTCCATGTCTTCAAAAGGAATTTCTGTGGTGGGCTCAAGCATGCCAAAGAAACACAGGTCTCCCATTCTGCAAGCCTCAGGCAAATCAAGTCATCACAACAGATGCCTTGGACTACGCCTGGGGGGCACACATGACAGATCGGTGCATTCAGGGCAAATGGTCCCAAAAAGAAAAGCACCTACACATCAATCAAAAGGAAATGCTAGCAGTAATAAATGCTATTATAGCTTTCAAAGACCTACTGCATCCAGGTCAGCTATTGATAAGGACAGACAACACCACAGTAATGTGTTACATAAACAAACAGGGAGGAACCCATTCATACCACCTATGCAGGCTAGCCATGTCTCTTTGGAACATGGCTCTGGAATTAGTAATCGAACTTCAAGCACAGTACCTGCCAGGCAAGGAAAGCACACTGGCAGACAACCTAAGCAGAAATATGACAGATCCACACGAATGGAAGTTGCATCCTCAAGTGTTTACAAAGATAATTCAAGCATGGGGAAGGCCAGACATAGATCTCTTTGCCTCCCACAGAAATCACCAGTTGGCAAAATTCTGCTCAAGGACCTTTCACCCACAGGCCTGGAAAGTGGACGCACTCTCTTTCATTTGGACAACAATGACAGTTTATGCCTTTCCACCTCTTCCTCTGCTGCCCAAAGTTCTATTAAAAACCAGAGCAGACAGACCAAAGATGATTCTCATTGCTCCAGACTGGCCAAGACAACACTGGTACCCACTCCTGAGAAGCCTGACTCATTCCCCACCATGGATCCTGCCTCTAATGCCTCTTCTACTGACTCAGCACAACTTCAAAACCCTTCACAGTCAGCTGAAAACACTCAATCTAGCCGCATGGAAAATTCCTTAAATTCACAACAGACCCTACTCTCCAAGGAGGTGCAGGATGTCATTTTGGAGGCCAGAAGGCCCTCAACTAGAAAAGCCTACTCCGCAAAATGGAAACGGTTTTGTGCCTGGAATGAGAAAAAGGGTCAGAATCCTGGAATACTGAATTTACCTCAAATATTACAGTACCTAGCTGAGATGCTAAGCAGTGGACTTTCATTCTCCTCCATCAAAATCCGTGCCTCAGCCATTTCTGCAGAATACAACACTGATCCTCCTTTATTCTCTCACCCCCTCTTAAGACAGTTCCTCAGAGGGGCTAAGAATATAAAACCCCCAAGGAAACAACCAATACCTGCTTGGGAGCTCAATTTCATTCTAGAAAAACTAACCTTGCCTCCTTTTGATCCAGCTGCTTCAACAGAACTGCAATATTTGTCCTGGAAAACAGCCTTCCTTCTGGCTATCACCTCAGCTTGCAGGGTTTCGGAATTACAAGCCCTCATGGCTGTACAGCCTTTCATCATTTTCCATCAGGACAGTTTCCTTACGAACCAATCCGTCCTTTATGCCAAAGGTAGTATCCAGGGTAGCCTTGAATCAGGCTATCCACTTACCTACCTTTTACCCTAATCCTCAAAACAAAGGGGAGAGACTATTACATTCCTTGGACATTCACAGACAGCTGCGTTATTATTTGGACAGAACAAAGCCTTTCAGAAAATCAGAGCAACTCTTTGTGTCCTATGCTACAGGAGCTCAAGGGAAGCCTATTTCCAAACAGACAATTTCAAAATGGATAGCCCACTGCATAAGTTTTTGTTGCTCTTTTCATGGTAAAACTGTACCTGCAGGCATCAGATCTCACTCCACAAGGGCCACAGCTACCTCTGCTGCTTTCCTCAGGGGGGTTCCTACCAAAGATATTTTGGAAGCAGCCACTTGGAGTTCTGTACATACCTTCTCCAAGCACTATCACCTACCATTATACTCCAAATCTAGAGCAGGCTTTGCCACTGCAGTCTTGCAGGGCATCCTGGCTCCTCCTAGTTCCACCTAGTGCCTACCACCCTTTTTTAGCTTTGGGATTCTACCCATCTGTTATGACTGCAGCTGTATGCACGATGAACATAGTACAGTTTTGTACCTACCATAAATGTAGATGTTCGAGTGCTAATACAGCTGCAGTCCAGGTTTCCTCCCTCCTTCCCCTCTTGGGACAGGCCTAATGGCTAACACCTACTCATACAACCTGATTGGGGTATTCTTTTATGGTGTATTTGCTTGCAACTACTGTTTTTTGATTATATTGCATTGCATTATTACATAAATTTATGTATTGCCTTCCTTCTGGGGGCACCTGACATCTGGGGCAAGAAAAACTGAAGAAAATGGCGTTGGCTGGTTCTTTTATACCCTGTCGCACTGGCGCCAGGGAAGAAGCGACATCCAATGCCAGACCTAGACTTTGGAATTCGGCCGACCGAGGACCCGCCTGACGGCAGGAAAACCCATCTGTTATGACTGCAGCTGTATTAGCACTCGAACATCTACATTTATGGTAGGTACAAAACTGTACTTTCTGTATTATATGTGTTGAGTTAGTATCCTGTAGCCATAGCTCTCAACCTCTTACCACAGAAAATCTAGACAAAGCCAAAAATAATTGGGGGGAGGGGGGGCATAACTCTTATCCTCTTAGAGCAAGAAATCTGGACAAAGTCATAAATAAAAGTGGGGCAAAGGCCCAAAAATAGGGACAATTTTTAAATATTGCTCTTACAAGCTTAGAAAGTTGATAGAATGACAGGTTTTACATTAGCATGAATTTTCTGAAGGGTTTGAAGTCTGAAACCCAAATGTCTGTCATTATTTTCTAACTTAAATCTTTAATGATTTGCCACTAGTTTGCCAGAAAACCACAATCTTATGAAAAATGGACCAAAAATATGGGGCAAATATCTGGACATTCTGAGAAAATCTGGACATTTGAGAGGTATGCCTGTAGCCTGTTTTAGTCCTCAGTCAAGGTTCTTTTGTTAGCTATTTCAGCATGTCTGCCCATGGATCTCCCTCTTTCAGTGCAGTGTCATGTAAAAATGTTTTTGCAAGGGGTGTTGTGTATGAGGCCTTCTAGAAAACAGCTCCTGTTTATGATCTTAATTTGATGTTAGAAAAACAAATTCTTGTTCCAGTTGAACTAGCTTATCGGGCTGACTTGAGTCAGTTCTTGGCATGGAAATCGGTCCTACACGTTTTTCGTAAGTCAGAACAATACACTTTTTTTTTTGTTGGAAGCTCTTATGGTTGGTCAGCCTCATCTCTTTTTCCACAAAGACAGCTTTCTTTAAGAACTGATCATATACTCCTAAACTTTTATCTGCATTTACCTCAAGTCAAGCTGTCCCTCTTCCTGTGTTCTTTTCAGAGCCTAAAAATGAGGGAGAAAGGACACTCTGTACTTTGGATGTCCACAAACAACTTGAGTGCAGTCTTGATAAAACAAAATCTTTCAGAACCTTCTGATCAGTTGTTCAGTTCTTGTGAAGGTAAGAAAAAAAGACAACATGTATCAAAACAAATTGTTTCCAAAAGGTCTCATGCTTAATACCTTTTGCTATGCCCACCACAAAACTCTTTCAGTCAAAGTCTAATTCTAGTAGTATTCCAGATGCAGCAACTTGGTCCTCTGTGTATGCATTTAAAAAGCACTACAAACTAGGTTCTTTTTCCAGATCTAGGACTGGCTTTGCTACGACCATTTTCCAGCAGCTCTTGGACCCGCATCCTTCCTTCTCCCGGTCAGTATGTGTGCTGATCTTGGCCCTATAGCGTGGGCTACTGCAGAAGAACATGGTACAGCGTATAAGTAAACTTACTGCAATGGTAGATGTTTGAATGGTCACTTCTCCTGCAGCTTGCCCCCACTTATTTTTGTAAGTTTTTGTTGTGGTTTCTTTTTTTTTTTTTTTTTTTTTTGTTATACCAAGGTGTGGACATTTATTTGTATTTCCCTAGTATTGTCCTAGTCAGGACTTTAGTTTCACCTCTCATAGGTTCATAGGAGATTACTAGGCTAATGGCTTAAGGGCCCTTACAAGCGTAGCCAATATAACCTGATTTTACCCAATATATGGCCCCTAGGGGCAAGAAAATGGCATGGATTTGTGGTGTGAATTTGGGATTCCCTATCCATTGATCCAAATTGTGTTTGAAGAGGGCCAGGGTAGGGTTCTGCTTATTATGAATTGGAAGCCTGTTGCAAAGAAGGGGCAATCTCTGACACACATCTCTCTCTTTCTCCAGCATGTTTTGTTTGAATCACTGACTAAGTTTAGATCCCTAGATCGGGTAACCATCATGCTGTTTGACTTGTGAATGTGTAGCAGCTGCACCTGGGCTGGATTTTTGAGTGTCTTGTAGTTTAGGCATAAGTTACCCCTTAATAGTTGGTAGGAGGCAGAGTAATAGGATAGGGCTTTTAATCTGTTTGCATAGTTCATGTTGTTTTCACCCTGTATTTTCTTTGTGAGGAAGCTCTGATGTCTCCCCAACTGCTGTAACTGCCTAGTCAAGTACATGCCAGATAGCGCACTGTACTCTATTATTGGTCCAATGAGGGCTGAGTACAAAAAGACTATAATTTCTTTGGGTCTGGATGCCATCTTTACTTATACATTTTGCCACATAAAAGGATTTCCTTACCACTGTGGGCACATGGAAGTCAACGTTCAGGCTACTGTCTGTCTGTATACCTAGATGTCTCATCTCTGTGCCCAGTCTAAGCAGCGTGCTATTGATGTTGTATCTAAGCAGCGTGCTGTTGATGTTGCAGTTTGCAGGGGTATTTGACTTCCCAAAGGATATGATAATACATTTTTTGCATTTAGTTTTAGGCCATGCTTCTGGCACCAATCATTTTTGTGATCTAGACCCTCTTGAAGGATATGTACATTGTTGGGAGAGTTCAGTGATTGCCCCCAGCTTGCAGTCATCAGCAAACTTTGTCATCCAGGGACCTTCCACATTTGTATAGAAACAAAAATTACTAAGTAAACATGGCACGCATTTACAGTACCAAAATTTTGTTTATTTGACAAGTCACAAGTTCTAAAACTTTCACCACAAAGTGTCTTCCGCAGGCATATCTAAAATCAGCACTAAGTAGCACTTCCTTATATACTTCCTAGCATAGTCGCATGATATATTGTAGTCGCATGATGCATTTCAAAATCAACTCAAGTATGTCAGATTAGTTTAAAATTGTTTAAAACAGAATATACAATAAATAACTATAAAATGTAGATGTAAAAATCAGAATAAAAGGATGTATCAAGATTAACATTTTTCTATATAAGCACATCGTACTCTCATATGCTTGTCATTAAGAAGTGGTTATAAAGAGACATGTCCATTCAGGCCTAGATGCAGATGTGCTCGCAGACAAATCATAAAAGAATTGAACTATTGTGAGGGAGCCTTTCTGAAATTGCTACCCTTGGCATTGTTTCTCAGTCTTCTTACTTTGAAGTCTGTTTATCAGTATGGAAATTGGATTGATAACACTCTTACAAATTTTAATGACTACCTCAGTGGTGGTGCTGCGGTAGCGTTGTCGCCTCACAGTAAGACGCTGTCCGGTTCAATTCTCAGCTAGAGCGTCTTCTGTGTGGAGACATGCGTGAATGGGCGT
>NC_056742.1:400637209-400739709 GCF_019279795.1 Protopterus annectens | reverse complement strand
TGAGCTGAAATTTTTCTTGGTGAGTAACTTCAACTGTCTTCCCTGTGGATAAGGTATTAAAAAGAAAACCCGCATTCGTGCCCAAGGTTATTTCAGAGTTTACTTGAATCAGGCACTCAATCTCTTGATGTTTTATCCAGATCCTCAGAACTGGGGAGAAAGGATTCTACATAATCTAGATATGCATAGCCAGCTCAGGTACTATCTTAATGGAATCAAGTCCTTTAGAAATGCTTACCAGCTATTTATTTTTTATGTTGGGAAAGAGAAAGGACAACCCACTTCAAAATAGCCTTTTTCTAGTTGGTTGTCCTAAGCTATGCCCTTTGGTTATATCCACCTTACTAAACCACTTCCAGACAGTATATACTAGGGGTTTTGTCTTTGATGGCATGTTGGAAAGGGGTGATCTCTAGAAGCAACTGCTTGGTCCTTTGTACATACCTTTATAAGGCATTTTAAATTGGATGATTTTGCTAGATCCAGGACGGACTTTACTAGGACCATTCTCCAGTGGCTCCTAGATTCATATCCTTCCTCTTCCCAGGTTGGGTAGGCTTTGGTAATCAACTCGTGTAGACTAAAAGCTACTGCATCACTGGGAGTGATGAACATAGTGCAGCTGTGTAAACTGCACTTACCTATAACAGTAGATGTTTTAATTCCACACCCACCATTTGTCCTACTTCTATTATATATAGTTTTCATTGAGAAATAGTTTATTTCTTGTTTGTTTACTTCAGGATGAGTACTGTACTAAACTTTTAGGCAAGAAAGTCCTGATGATTTTCCACTTTGCTGATTTTCCTTCCACAGGGCTTGACCAATCATTAGTCCAAGTGAAGTAAGGAAGGAAGCCAGAGGTTTTGGAAGCTGGCTGAATGTTGTATTTTTGGGCAAGAGAACCCATATAGCCTAAAGGCTATTGCAGCAGTGAGGAATTAAAACATTTACTGTTCTGGATAAAGTGCAGCTTTCACAACTGTACTATCCCTGGCCTAGGTGCGGTTACATAGGCATTGGCCAAAAGGGGTACATTATCCCTTTTAAGATTTAAGCATTAGATCTGCAGTCATCTTCATTTATTTGGATCTGAAGTTTATTTAATAGTCTAATAGTCCGAAGCCTTTCGTTAGGCTATGTGCAGCTGTTATATCACTCCACACACTGCCCTTACCACGGACTGTTTTTTGGAAAGTCGCCTTACCTACTGCTCATCTCCTTCACTGTGTGCCATTCTCTCATACTTGATGCTGCTTTTTGAGTTGTGGTTAATGCTTTGTTACTTGATAGCTCTGCCACTGTCTTTCCATCTCCTGTCTGTCCTCCTCATACCCACTTTTCCAGTGTTCTAGATCTGCTTATCTAGAGCTACTTAACCATTTTAGGGCTTTGTTTTGTATCTATTTTAATTGTATCCTCCCTTCAGAATTGATTAAAAAAACAAAAAAAAAAAACTGATTTTCCTGTCAGTAAGCCACATTTCTGACTTTTCCAATCCTAAGGAATCTGCCTTTCAGCAGTGTTTAGAGCTCCATTAATCACTTTTTACTAGGAAATCATTTTCTTCCCTATCTAGTGTATGCTAGCTTGTATATTCAGAGGCTTTCTGAAATTCAACTAGTGTGTTCCTCTGCTTAGCCTTGTTTAGAGTTTCGAGGAGTCTCTACTTCCACAGAATAGCTTGGCTGTTTCCCAACACCTTGTTTATGAATGAAGTAAGACCGAGTGGTTTTCAGTTCCTCATATCCCATCATGTACTACATGGAGTATGATCCGACTGTTTTGAATTTGTAAGTTTTCTGACAGTTTCTTTGGTAACCTACTTTTACTTTTTCCAGGCAAACAGGATAGCATTAGCTTTAGACCTAGATTTGATTCTTCCATACATGTATTGTGTGTCTGAACAAGTCAGGTTAAACAGACAGTTGCTCCCAGATAGCTTCTTTTTGTGTATTGGGCTTGCCTTGTTAGTGCTATTTGGCATTTTTGAATATTGACCCCTTGTGTCCCCCACTGTTAGAGTAGCTACTTGCTTTCCTTATGACCGTGCTGTACCCCACCTACCAAAGTCCTTTTCATTCTTCAATAAAGTTGTTACAGTAGGGAGGAAATTGACTACATTTTTACCATTTTCACGTAAGTGTAGAATCCAGTGATTACAGAATTCTGCGTTATTAAAGGATTTGGAAAGATTACTGAACCTGAAATTTTACATCCTCACGTTTTCAGTTAGGTACACCTATTTTGAACTTTGCTGTGCACTTTTCTAAGAGTAATTATTATCATGTGCTCTACGAACGTGGCAATGTATAGCATTATTATTTGAGATACTGCTGTACCTTAAGTATGTCAACCATACTGATGAAAGTTTTAAAATGTTTACTTTATTCAGATGTGCTGTCGTCTTTTCTAACTTTTATTATATCAGATGGAAATCGGTGTTACTGAAATCTTAAAATGTTTAATCAAAAGGTTCTTATCTCTGGCAGAAGTGCTCATTATTAATCATTTATAATGAAACATTCACATAAAACTGCCAAACTGCAGGCAAATAATTTTACTGCTATGTTTGTTGCCATTAATAATTGCAACTTCTTTTTTTTTTTGTTGTTAAAAGATGTTCATAAAGTAAATACCCTACTCCATGTAGATGGGAGTGAAGTTGAGAACAGTTTCAGCAGAGATCTGCAAATCATTAACATCTTGCTCCCTTTTGCTGTCTTTCACAGTGAATAAACAGCTTGCAGACAAAGAACGTGTAGCTGCTGCCTTGGAAAACTCACACTTGTTGGAAGTTGTCAATCAGTGTTTGGCTGTTAAGTCTTCCTGAAGAAGGAAATATGAAATTGCTACCATTTTGGATGCCTTCTAGCTTTTGCACAGAGTTTGAGGAGATTTGCTGCTGAGAAGTAGAATTTTTATATGTAATGTCTAGGTTATCTAAGTTATGTAAAACTATATATATTTCTGTCTCTCTTTTTTTTCCATTTGTTTTTATAATGAAGTGGACAGAGAACAGGGTGCCTCTTTGGGGGCAGTATGCAAACTGGAACAACAAATTGATAAATGGTAATAAAGTATTTATATTGCAAGTTTCTAATGATATGTTTTGATAACCATCAGAAGAGTGATTGAGTAACTCGATTGATGTGATTAATATGCCCATTTGCATTGTGCTTAAAATGTTGTACATTTTCCTGTCTAATCCATATGTGTTAGTGTACAGGTGAATGTTTTCACATCTGCTGCACCTTATCTAATTGAACGAGGTATTGTGTAATGTTTATTAAGAGAGATGTTCTTGTGGAATGTGTCTTCCAGGTCATTATTTGTCATCTTGAAACTAAAATAATTTTAAGACTGAATGACTGATCATGTTTGTAATGCACTAATATGTAGCTGTCTTATCAGAACATTTTAAGACAGCATCATAAATTGTCTTGTTTCAAGTCTGTGTAGCTTAAATCATATAAGAAAGCAACATGGTTTCAGCTGAGTTAATGTATATGTTATCTACATCTTGGCATGGACTCCACTTGTTTTTTAGATATCAGTTAAGTTGCCTTGTAGGTTGTAGTTTAGTGCTATGACAGGCAGTATGATGAAGTATCTGGGCTACCTTTAGCACAAAAAGTAAACATTTGGTGAGATTAAACAATGTCCTTCCTTAGAATTGTTGAAGTATTTCAGACTGTTGGGTTACCTCGCCAAATAACATGGACGTCCGGCCGGAGTAACAAAGCCAAAACCTTTCATAGAGCCGTATGTCTGGCATATGACCTAAGTCCGTGGGCATAATCTAAGTGTAAGTGTCATATCCGTGTGTTTGTTGTACTTGTGGTCATTGGTACCATTGTCCTTCACTGATTCAGATGAGTTCCCTGTTGGGTAACCTTCCTTGTTTTTTCTTAGTCACATTTCTGTTTCTTGCTCTATTAAATGTCGGCTAGGAGGGGAAATTGTGGTGGCAGTAGGCAAATTGCGTGGAGTGTTCTCCACTCCGTGCCATTTCTGCTTAGGTGCAGAGCATGACTACAGAAATTGTAAAGTCTGTCCACATCTGACCGACTTTTGTCTCTCAGTTCCTACTTGGAAACAAAGTGCCTTAAGCACCTTGCCCAAGTAAAGATGGTAGATCCTTCTACCCCTGTTATCCTGCCCATTAAAAAGAAAGTCTATGAGGTCTAGGCCTGTTATCATGACTGCCCAGATTTGGAAGTACCTGCAGAGGTTTTGGAATCCACGATACACCCATCATCATCTCAGGCTACAGCTACTATGACCCCAGCCAGAGGCCAGTCTGAGGTTCTCTCGTCTGACATGACTATCATTACTGATGATGGTGAGAATGGGGAATTCCATTTAATAATTTCAGAATGGCCCAAAGGCATACCACGGATCCTCATTAGAGAGGAAATTCCAGGGCTGTTCATTTAGATTCATCAAGGGTAGGAGCCTCTGTATTTAGTTAAAGAAAGAATGCCCCCCCCCCCCAGGAAAAAGTAGCAAAAAATAAAAATGTTTATTCCCCTCAAATATCCAAAGAAAACAACTTGATGGATTTTTCAGAGGCCCTATTAAGGCCGTAATGGCACATAGGGAACCATCCTTTGCAGGGCTTACTACTGTTTCTACTTCCACTCCTCAAAAGAGATACCTAGACACTTTTTCTGAGGATGAAGAGGATGACTCAGGCTTCAGTTGAGCACTCCTTGGCCTAATCCTCCCATATCCTTTCACCAGGTCAAGTGGCCTTGGATGATGAAGATTCTCTTTCTCCTGACTCCCTTGTCAAAGATGCTTCATTTGGGGTAACTATTGCTAATTTGGTGAGTCATTTGGAAAAGGAATCTAAACAGATCTTTGAAGTTCAACAAAGATGATATAGCTTCTTGGAAATAGGCACCTCCTACTCCTAAAACGTGTACCTCCTGATATCCTTCCATTTCACTGTTGCAGTATTCTTAACATGAGGGATACACTACCAAGGGCTGACTGACATCCGGCCAGTATACCAAAGCCTTTAGGTTGTTATTGACATGTTGTACATCACACATATGCTCCCTGCACAAGGCGTAGGACATAAAGGTGATGTCCAGAGGTACCATCCACAGAACTTCTTTGCCACCAGTCCAGACACCATCTTTGATCATCTGTCTGATCACTGGAGTCGTTGCTGGTTACCTAGCAGTCCAGATAAATGCCCCGTTGTGGGTTTTTGATTCATCCTTTTTTTGCTTTTAGCATTTGTTGTTGTTGTGGGGTTTCATGTCTTCCAGAAAGGGTAAATGCCAGTGTGAGAGACAGATTCCCCATAAAAACCATCATGAGCAGTGCTTGTTTTGTTTAGAAGCTTCTCTTGACCATATGTCCTGTACTGTTTGTCATACTTTTGGTCCAAAGACCTTACATAGTCATCTCCTATCTCACCATTTATCTTGAGCACCAGTGTCTAAAGCTTTTAGCGAAAGATGCTATAGAGGGTATTTCCTGGCCTGAGAGTCTGTTTTCGAAGAAGGCCAAAAAAAAGTCAGGTCATTTTCTTTGGCTGTGCCTCCTCCACTGGACATCTCTCTTGAGGCTGGTGAAAGCCTTGAGGATTGTCCAGCTTTTGGGCTGGATTCCTCTGCTGTGACCTGTTTGAAGGTTGGCATGGATCCGGCTTCTCACATGACTTCGGAGGCCTTACAGATCTGCTTCAGACACTCAGGAGGAACCGTGACTGATTATCAACGAAGGGCCTAAGGGAGTTCCTTAGATACTGGTTAGGGTGGAAGTCCCTATTACGACTGAGCCGTCTTCTTTTCATAAGGTGGACATCTGTTTAAAAAAGAAGCAAAAACAAAACCCATTTTGCTTTCAAGGACCCTCAAAGTGAATGGCAGAATGCTACATAGGGTTTGTTCAATGCTCCTGTGGCCTTGAAGCTTCCTTATGGGGTCTCTGTCCCGGCTCCTCCTACGCCTTCTTCCTCCTCAAAAGGTCTATTGATTATGATTCCTCTGAAGAGGAAGAGGAGTCTGATGAGTAATCACTGGTCCATTCTACACAGTTTCCTTCCCCTTTGGATTATGGTTTTGAGGAAGAGGAGTCTTCTGTTCCTCAGTCTCCTTTTGAGGAGATTTTTCTTCGGGGATACCGTTGCCAGGATGATGGAATTTTTAAAAGGGATTGTTCCCAAGTTGTGAAGTACAGAGGAGATGATATGAGCTCCTTCAAGTAGAATCTCCTAGACCCTCTGCTGTTCTCCTGTTTTGGCTGCTTTATTGGATGCCTTTTCATCTGTATCTCAGGCCCCAGACTCTCAGCCCCTTGCTCCTAAAAAAACAGATAAGTTTTATAAAGTGCCTAATGACTGCAAATTCCTTTGCAAGTATCCATTTGCTCACCTGTCAGGGGTTTCTGTGGAATCTGACAAGCCTTTTAAATTTCTGCTTTCAGTCAAACTTCTTCCTTCTGATAAAGACAGCAGGACCATGGAAGGGCTGGATAAAAAGGTTTATACTTCAGCCACCCTAGCCTTTTGGGTTGTTAATCAGACTCATATGACCAGGTATGTTTTGGATGTCCTTTCTCAAACTTGTTAGGTTATTTCTGACCTTCCTGATTCTGAGGAAAAGACTTCTGCCTTGTCTCCTGTAGGGGCTTCTTCTCATGTAGCTCACCATTCCATTACGTGTAGTTATGATGCATCAGGTGCTCCTCCTAGGGCTGGTGCTTCTGGCTCTGTGTTGAGGAGATATTTCTGGCTAAGGCTTCAACCTTTGCCTGATAATATTAAGGCTAAGTTGATGGATGCTTCTCTATACAACAAATGTCTGTTTGGTGCTGCTGCAGCTGCAGGAGAAAGCAAGGAGTTACAGGACCTGAAACATATTTTTGTTTCCCTGTGCCAAAGTTCTAGAGAAACTATTCTAATAAACTTGCTTTTGTTAGAAGGCAGTCTCATCCTCCTCCTAAAGGCAAGAAGGGTGCTAGGAGGATTCCCCCTAGCTAAGTCTACACAGACCCTTCCTGTTCAAAAGCTTTCCTTTCCTGCTAAACCAGGTGCTGTCTGACTATCTGATTCTTCACAGCCGCATTCCTGTCTCGCATCATCTTTCTCTGTCTCTTCCTATCTGGTTTAGCATAACCCAGGATTCATGGGTTCTTTCCATCGTTCACCAGGGCTATTTCATGGTTTCGAAATCTCTTCCCCCCCCTTCATGGGCATTCCTTATCCACCTCAAGACCAGTTGAGCTCTTTTCCAGAGTTGCTTCAGGGTCTTTTGATTCAGGAAACTATTCAAGAGGTTCCAGCTACTCAAAGGGGGAAGGGGTTTTATACTAGAATGTTTTTGCTCCCCAGGAAAGAAGAAGCTTGGAGACCCATTGTGGATCTTTCTCACTTGAATACTTTTCTGAAGGTTCTCCTTTCGAATGTTATCCCTTCAGATTTTTCCTCTTCTGCTTCCTCAGGCTTTTATGGTTTCTCTGGATCTCAAGGATGCTTGCCTCCATATCCTTATTCATCCCCTTTTCAGGAAGTTTTTACATTTCTCTGTTGTTTCCTGACATATTCAGTTCTCTGTTTTGCCCTTTGGCCTCTCTACTGCCCTGAGAGTATTCGCCAAATGTCTAGCTGGTGTGATTCATTGTTGCAGGCTCAAAGCCATTCAGGTCTTTACTTATTTAGGCAACCTGTTTATTCAAGCCTCGTCTTCAGAGATTCTTTTACAGTACCTTCAGTGGGTCATCACTCTGTTGCAAAGTCTGCAATCCACTGTAAATTTTCAAAAGTCCTTCCTGTCTTCATCACAGGATCATGTTTTTCTGGGATTCAAAATCCAGACTGTTCCTGTGCTAGCATCCCTGCCTTCTCCCAAGGCTTTGACTCTGGTTTCCTTATTCAGTGCCTTCTTCCCCTGGCCATAATTTCAGGCAGGGAATTTCTAAGGGCTCTGGGATTCATGCCGTCCCCCATCCTTATGCTTCCCTTCGCCAGACTTGCATATGAGAAAGCGTCAGTGGTATCGTCAGTTTGGCTTTAGCATGCTCATCCTCTTTGGGTTTCCAATCCTTCTTCTTCCATGTCTCATGTTGGAATTTCAGTGGTAGAATCACCAATTGACTTTCAGTCCAGGCCTTCCCTTTCCAAACCCTGCTTTCCTCTCAGGAGCTGTTCACAGATACCTCATATAGGGGTTGGGGAGTTTCCTTCAGAAACCTAAAGATGCAAGGCCTTTAGTCTCTTCAGCAGCAAAAAGAGCACAGCAATATTAAGGAGATGCAAGCTCTTCTTTTGGCACTCACTGCTTTTCATCCTCTTGTTTCCTCCAGGGCCCCTAAAGATCTTTACAGACAACACCACAGTGATGTGATACATCAGCAAATAAGAGGGGATAAGGTCTGCCTTGCAGATTTGGCATTGCAGGTCTGGGAGTTAGCGATTCAGTACCAAGTCACACTTCAGGCAGTGTACATTCCATCAAGTCAGAATTTTGTGGCAGACTCCCTGAGCAGATCCATAACACAATGTCACGAGTGGATGCTTCACAGGGATGTGTTTCCAGACATTATCCACCAGTAGGGTATTCCTCAAGTAGATCTCGTTGCCTCCCCTCTGAACAGGCAGCTTCCTCAGTTTTGTGCCAGGACTCAATGTCCTCTGGTCTGGAAGGTGGATGCCCTATATTTTCATGGAAGGGGATATTTCTCTGTCTTCCTTCCCCTCCCTCTCATTCCAAAAGTCCTGTGCAAGATAAAACAGGATGATCCCAAAATCTTGCTGGTGACTCCCTTTTGGTCCAGACTGCATTGGTTCCCACTTGTGCACTTAGCTAAGGGCAGTAATCACACATTACCTAACATGGTGGATCTTCTCACACAAGACAAGGGATCTCTTATCCATCCCCACCTGTCCACGCTTCAACTGACAGTGTGGGTAATGGGGTTTTGATTCCCCATAGGCACCTTTTTTCTGAGGACATGCTTCGGGTTCTACAGGAGACCAGTAAACTCACTAATAGGAAATCCTACTTGTCCAAATGGAAGAGGTTTTCTGTTTCATGTCTTTCTCATAACCTGGACCACTTACTGTGGATGTTTCTTTGGTTCTTTCTTATTTGTGTGAATTGCTCAATGCTGGGTTGGCATATTCTTCTATTAAAACCCATATCTCAGCTATTTCTGCTTGTCTGCCTTTAACTCATTCTTTGGCCTCTAGTTTTGAGGCCAAACAGTTTCTTAAAAGTGTCTTTCATATTAGACCCTGTTCCTCCTTTCTGGGATCTTAATTTTGTTTTGGAGAAATTGATTCAGGCTCCTTTTCAGCCTGCAGCTTCAGCTTCCTTACAGCATTGTTCTTGGAAGACTGACTGTTCTTTTGTTGGCCCTTACTTCTGCCAGATGAGTGTCGGAACAGCAAGCTCTTATGGGTGTTCCTCCTTTTGTAGTTTTTCATAAGGACAGTGTCTCTCTTAATACCAGTCTTTCTTTTATGCCTAAGGTGGTGAATGAGTTGTCTCTTGATCAGTGTATTAATTTGCCCACATTTTTTCCCTGCTCTGCAGTCTGCTAGTGGGAAGGTTTTGCACACTTTGGATGTGCATAGACAACTCAGATTTTATTTCGACAAAACTAAAAATTTTAGAAAATCTGATCAGGTCCTTGTTTCTTTTCATCCTAGATCATTAGGTTTGGTAGTTTCCAAGCAGACTATTTCCTCTAGGATTTCTAAAGCCATTTCTTTTTTGTTTGTTTTCATCATGGTAAGAGCCTTACTTCTGTGGTTAACACTTACTGTACTAGGGCTATGGCTTCTTCTGGTGCTTTTTTCAAGGGTTTGGATGCTAATTCTATCAATGAAGCAGCTAGCTGGTCTTCAGTGCGTACCTTTACCTAGCTTTACAAGTTGGATGGCATATCCAGGGCTAGAGAGGGTTTTGCTAGGGCCATTCTTCTTGGATTCCTAGAAGGCGCTGTTGGCTCTTTCTCCTCCCTGCCTTCTCCCTGAGCTTTGTGCTCTCCCTCATGTTAAGAATACTGCAACAGTGAAATGGAAGGACATAGTACAATTGTGTAAAATCATACCATAACACTAGATGTCCTTCTGTTCACTGTTGCAGTATTTGCTCCCTCCCTCTTCACCCTGGTCTTTTATCCCTCTGGATGTGCATGTTACCCTCTAGTATCCTAGGGCTGGGTTCCTCCTGGGGCTCTCAGTTCTGAGGATAATACAACTGGATGTCACCTTAATGCCCTTTGCCTTGTGCAGGGAGCATACGTGTGATGTATGGAGTATCAATAGCAACCTAAATGCTTTGGTATACCAGACGAACATTGGCGGCCCTTGGCAGGGGATCCCTCATGTTAAGAATACTGCAACAGTGAAATGGAAGGACATAGTACAGTTGTGTAAAATCCTACCATAACAGTAGATATCCTTCTGTGTTCACTGTTGCAGTATTCACTCCCTTCCTCCTCACCCTGGTATTTTTCCTTCTGGATGTGTTACCCTGTGGTATCCTAGGGCTGTGTTCCTCCTGTGGCTCTCAGTTCTGAGGATGGTACGCCTGGATGTCACCTTTATGCCCTGTGCCTTGTGAGGGGAGCATACATGTGATGTATGGCGTATCAATAGCAACCAAAAGGCTTTGGTATACTGGCTGGAAGTTGGGCTGCCCTTGGCAGGGGATCCCTCGTGTTAAGAATACTGCAACAGTGAAGTGGAAGGTCATAGCAGAGTTGTGTAAAATCCTACCATAACAGTAGATGTCGTCCTGTTCACTGTTGCAGTATTTGCTCCCTCCTTCCTCCACCTGGTCTTTTGTGTCTGGATGTGTATGTTACCTTGTGGTATCCTAGGGCTAAGTTCTTACTGGGGTTCTCAGTTCTGAGGATGATACGCCCGAATGTCACCTTTATGCTCTACGCTTTGCGCAGGGAGCCATACATGTGACATATGATATATCATTAACAACCTAAAGGCTTTGTTGTACCGGCTAGAGGTTTGGCCACCCTTGGCCACCCTTGGCAGGGGATCTGTCATGTTAAGAATACTGCAATAGTGAAGAGAAGGACATCTACTGTTATGGTAGTATTTTACACAACTGAACTTTCTAGAGGGTTTCTGTGATGCCCATGCAGTCACTTTCACTGCACCAGACTATCAACCGTCAGCTCCTAAATGGTCTGAAAGGTTTTACAAGGTTCCTGAGGGCTTGCAGTTTCTGTACAAAAACCTTGTGGCAGTAACTTTTGTGTCCCATGTATATAAACAAGCCCCCTAATTTCTACCCATTCCCAGTGGTCTTTCTTCTGATAAAGACAGCAAGGCTGTGGGCAGTTTGAGGAAAAAGGTTGATACATTCTCTACTCTAGCCTTTAGAGCCCTGGTAATACTAGACTCAAATGACTAGATACTTATTGCATGTTCTGGGCAATTTAAATAAAACATTGTCCTTCCTTGAGGAACTTGACAGTAAACAGCAGGCTTTAGCAATCATAGCTCTTGGGTCCAAAGTGGTTAGGTACAGCATTAAATGCAGCTATGATGTGTTTAATACTTCTTCACAGGCCCTGTAGAAGCTGCCCTGGATCAGGAGGTATACATGGTTATGTTCTCAGCCCATCCCAGATGATATGAAGATAAAACTCTTAGACCCTCCTTTAGACAAGAACCTTTTGTTTGGTCTGCCAGCCTTTTCAAACAGTTGCAGGAGTAAGGTAAAATTTATGAAGGACTGTAAACGCATCTTTATTTCTAGGCCAAGATACCAAAGGTGTTACTCTGAAAAAAACATTCTCTTTGCTCACAGGGAACTATGGCCTTCTCAAAAGGTCAGGAAAGTGCCTAGGAAAAGATTCCGTTCAAACCAGACATGAACTCTAGATCTGGGAGGCCACCTAATCCAGACAAGTATGCCTGACTACCCTCTGTCCCATTCTGCACTTCTTGATCCATCTCTCCCCTTATCTAAGTCTCCTCTCATTCCTAAAAAACTGGCTACATATCACATCAGACAAATGCGTTCTTTCAGCCATTTAGAATGGGTGCAGCATGATCTGGAAAGAAGTTTCCTCCATTCATTGTTATTCCTTCTCCACAAAGTCCGATACATTTGCACTTCCCCTTCATTTAAACATTGCTTGAGCAAGGCACAGTAAATCCAATGCCTTAATGTGCAGCAAAATGGTTCTGTTCCAGACTATTCCTTGTACCAAAAAAAAGAAGAGACTGCAGACTGATTCTGTATTTCCCTGCCCTCAACACCTTTCTGTCTGTTCCTGTCTTTCAAGATTTTGTCCCTGCAAACTCTGCTTACATTCATTCATTCTTAAGCCTTCCTGGTGTCTCTCTACTTAAACCTATCTCCACATTCCTTTTCACTTGGCTTACAGGAAATTTTTGAGATTTTCTACTGGGTCATCAGACTTTCAGATGTCCTTCATGGATGCATCTGCAGTCATAACAACTGGGTTGTCCTGTCGTCAGGCAGCCCCTCAGTCGGCCGGATTCCAAAGTCCGGGTCCGCTTCGCTGATGTCGACTTTCACCCGACGCCATCTCTGCTGGTCTCCGGTATAAGGCATCAGCATTTTCTTTTTTTTCTCAGTCTTCTTTGCGCGGGCGGCGCCGCAGAAGTTGTTCAAGAAGTGCGTCCGGTCGGATCCAGAGATTACTACTAAGACTTCTAAAAGAACTGTTTAACTTGTGGGAAACAAATGCCTTGTTTAGGCCCAGACCACGACGTAGCAGCCTGTTCGCCTGTGCTTCCTTCAACCAACTAACGCTAGGGCGCCGGTCGGAGTTTGCTGAACAGACTACCCAAATTGTTAAGAAAAACCATGGTTAGCACAGCTGAATCTTTGACTACTTCTGAGGTTCGTGGTTCCTAGTGAATTATCAGACACCATCCGTGCTGCTAGGCCTCCTGCAGCCATGTCCATTAAGGCCTTTGCCAGGGCTAAAGCAGCCAAGTCTACTAAATCAGTGCCTGTTAAACCCCCCTCAACCAGACCCACTTCTAGTTCACAAATGCTTACTCTGGCAGAAGATTTAATATCCTTAATTAGGGGATCTCAATCTCACCCAGACAGGGCCTCTCAGCCCCAGAGAAGAGACCTAGGGCAGAGCCCCAGCCTGTGTCCTCTGATGATTCCCAAGTGGATGACTCAGATTTTACAGACCAGCCAGAGGCTCCTTTCTCCAATTATGAAGACTCAGATGCTGAAGAATCCATTCCAGCTGCTTCTCCACCAGAAGAATTCTCCTTTGGGGAAACCTTACATGCCATGAGAACAATTCCAATGGCAGCAACAGGATTTCTCAGATTCCAGAAAGCACCTTCCACAACACAGGCCCTTAGCTATACCTCCTGTCCTCTCTGTTGTGGATATGCCTTTAATGATGTCTGCTCTGCACCAGATTCTCCAGCCCCTGCCAAACCAGACAGATTTTACAGGGTACCAGACACTCATCATCACCTATACAAGGCCCCACTTGCAGACCCAAACTATATCCCAGGGGCCTAAGGCAGTAGCCTCAACCACAGCAAAACCCTATTCCTTCTGAAAGGGAAGCCAGGTCTTTAGACAGATGGGGCAAAAAGTTTATACCTCAGCTACTCTCTCAGCTAGAGCTTTAAACTGTCAGTTTCACATGATACAATACCAAGAGTTTATGCTTGATCAGTTAACTAAAAAAACTATCTTCTGATGACTCTATAGATAAGAAATATGTATTAGAAATGGTAAATAACATACAACAGGTTAGTAACCATTCCTTAAAATGTGGCTATGATGCACTGGAGGCTTCATTTAGATCAGCCATGACTGGCACAGTGATAAGAAGACATGCATGGCTGAAGGAACAAGTCTTACCCGATCATGTTAAAGCTAAGTTATTAGATGCTCCTATGGATAAGACCAGTTTGTTTGGTACACCTGCCCAGCAGGTAATGAAGAAAATGGAAGAAAAGGCAAAATCTGTTCAAACGGTTAAAGATTTCTTGCAGGTTCAGCCCCCAAGGTTTAGCAGGAACTGGCCTGCCAAAAATTGGTCCTTTCCTGACTCCACAAGATCCCAAAGGGGCAGGAATAGACGCTCCAGAGGCAGAAACCAATCCAGAGGAGGTGCCTACAGAGGACGACAGTGGCAAGGTAATAACAGAGGCACAGACACAGCCACTACCACTACAACAGCACAATCACAGAACAAATAGCAGCTCCATTAGGCGGAAAATTAACCTTATTTTTGAAAAACTGGCACTATATCACAAAAGACAAGTGGATTTTGCAAACCATAGACCAAGGTTACCGGTTCCACTTTCACACTTTACCAGTCAAGAGGAATGCCAAACCTGCCTCCAAATCAAAAAACAGAAGCTCTACAGCAGATAATGCAATTAGCAAAGATGAGAGCTGTGGAAAGAGTGCCAATAACAGAACAAGGCAAAGGATTTTACTCCAGACTATTCCTAGTTCCAAGAAAGGTAAAAGTTGGAGACCTATTCTGTCCACCTTAAATACATACATCATTGTCCCAAAATTCAAAATGCTGACCCTACAGCAACTTCTTCCCATGCTGGGCAAGGAGTGTTGGCTGGTAACTCTAGATCTCAAGGAGGCATACCTGCACGTCCCCATTCGACCAATTTGCAGAAGATACCTCAGATTTCTTGCAGGATCAGAGCATTATCAATTCTCAGCATTGCCCTTTGGCTTATCTACTGCCAGAGTATTCACAAAATGCCTGGCATCAACTGCAGACTACAGGGAATCCAAATTTACCCATACCTGGACGACTGCCTGCTACAAGGGGACAACAAAAGCAAGCTGACAACAGATTTACAAAGGGTCATTTACTTGCTACAAGCACTGGGATACACAGTCAATTTACAAAAGTCAAGGCTGATACCATCCCAAACAAGGACATTCGAATTGGACACTGTAAAACAAATGGCATTCCTAACAGAAAAACAAAAGAACTCCTCTTTACTTCTTGGCTCTAACAAAACAGAACAAGTTAACAGCAAGAAAAGTTCTGCAGGCCTTGGGCTACATGGCATCATGCATAATCTTGGTTCCACATGCCAGACTACATATGAGAAAACTACAGTGGTACCTAAGGAATTTATGGTCCCAACACAGGCAGAAATTCCACTAATCCCATGCCTAAAACAGGAGTTCCTATGGTGGGCTCAAGCATGCCAGTCAAACCCAGGCCTACCCTTTCACAGCTATCAAGCAAGCCAGACCATCACAACAGACGCCTCAGACCTAGGATGGGGGGCTCATGCTGGACAAATGCGCATAAGGATTGTGATCAACTTCACCTGCACATCAACCTAAAAGAAATGCTGGCAGTAAAACTGGCAATCCAAAATTTCAGACCATTTCTCAAAGAGGGCCATTTGATGATAAGGACAGACAACAACACAGTCATGTGGTACATCAACAAGCAGGAGGCACTCATTCATACCCCTATGCAGAATGACTTTGGAGCTTTGGAACCTGGCACTCAGCTACAACATCCAGTTACAGGCAATATTTGTACCGGAAAGGACAATACTCTAGCAGACATATTGAGCAGAACCACATCGGATGCCCACGAATGGATGCTACACCCGGACATCTTCAAGACCATCTCAAAGAAATGGGAAGGCCACAGATAGATCTATTTGCTTCCCTCTCAATCACCAGCTCAAAAAATTCTGCACAAGGACATTCCACCCACTAGCATGGAAAGTGTCCTTCAGCTGGGAAGGTCTAACAGCATATGCATTTCCTCTTCCCTTGATACACAAGGTATTACTAAAATCAAGGAGGAACGCCCAAGGATAACCCTGATAGCTCCAAACTGGCCAAGACAACACTGGTACCCATTGCTGAGGAGCATGTCTCGGGACAACATGTGGCCAATACCCCTGATGCCTTTGATGTTAACTCAGAACAACTACAGCATCATGCATCCAAACCTAAAAACGTTGCAACTGACTGCATGGAACATCACATAGCAGCAACTAACCCAGAACTTGCCCAAAGGGTTAAAGACATTATCCTTGAAGCCCGCAGACCTTCAACAAGAAGGAACTATGCAGGAAAATGGAAAGGGTTTGTCATTTGGAGCACTGAAAGAGGAAAAGATGTGTCAATTATAGATATGGCTAACATTCTGGAGTATCTGGCAGAGCTTCTACATACAGGCCTGTCCTATTCCTCCATCAAGATACATGCATCAGCTATTTCAGCAGAATACAGCTTTGATCCACCTGTCTTTTCACATCCTTTACTCAGGCAGTTCCTCAGAGGAATCAAGAATGTAAAACCTCCAAGGAAACCACCATTGCCAGCTTGGGATTTGAACTTTGTGCTAGAAAAACTGACACTCGCACCTTTGAACCAGCAGCTACAGCGGACCTACAGCATCTATCGTGGAAAACTGCTTTCCTACTGGCAATAACCTCAGCAAGGAGGGTCTCTGAACTTCAGGCCCTAATGGCAGTACAGCCCTTCCTAATCTTCCACCAAGATAGAGTGTCCATGAGGACTAATCCTACGCTTATGCCTAAGGTGATATCCAGAGTGTCTTTAAACCAGGCAATCCACCTACCTACCTTCTTTCCCAACCCACAAAACAGAGGGGAAAGAATGCTGCATTCCTTGGATGTACATAGACAGTTACGCTACTACCTGGACAGAACAAAAGTAGCAGAAAAACTGACCAGCTTTTGTAGCCTATGCAACAGGAAGGGAAGGAAAAGCTATTTCCAAACAGACAATCTCCAAATGGATAGGAAATTGCATACGATTCTGTTACTCCTTCCATGGAAAACCAATTCCACAGAACATAAGGCCTCATTCTACAAGGGCAACAGCCACTACCACAGCCTTCTTACGAGGAGTGGCAACCAAGGACATTATTGAGGCGGCTACTTGGACCTCCGTGCATACATTTGCCAAGCATTATAACTTACCTTTGTACTCCAGATCCCGAGCAGGGTTTGCCACTGCTGTGCTGCAAGGGATCCTAACCACACCATAATCTATTTTTTTTTTCCTCCTCCCTTAGTTGGCTATGGTATTCTACCTGTTTGTTATGACTGCAGATGCATCCATGAAGGACATAGTACAGTTTTGTACCTACCATAAATGTAGATGTCCGAACTGGATAGCATCTGCAGTCAGGATTACCTCCCTCCTTCCCCTCTGTGGTACTCCTAGGGTATTTACCCTCCTAATAGCTAGCTAGTGGGGGGAGTCTCTTATGGTGTATTTGTTTGTATATATGTACATACATGCTTATTTTCTGAGTTTGCCTTCTATCCTTTTGGAAACATTGGCATTTATCCAAAAATTAACCTTCCAGGAAGGGCAACTGGCATCTGGGGCAAGAAACACTGAAGAAAATGGCGTCGGCTGGTGCCTTTATACCCGAGACCAGCAGAGATGACGTCGGGTGAAGTGCGACATCAGCAAGCCGGACCCGACTTTGGAATCCGGCCGACTGAGGGCTGCCTGACGACAGGACAACCCAGTTGTTATGACTGCAGATGCTATCCAGTTCGGACATCTACATTTATGGTAGGTACAAAACTGTACTTTCTCTGCTTTGCCTTTTGGAGTCTCTACAGCTCCAAGAGTCTTCACAAAGTCCCTTGTCCCAGTGATAGCTTACTGTAGGACTCTGGAAATCCAGATATTCCTTTATTCGATGACCTGTTAATACAGGCATCTACTCAAAAGATACTATTGACTCATATCAACTTCACCCTGACCCTGCTTCAGGCCTGGGTTTCACATTAACCTGAACAGTCTGCAATGAAACCAACTCAAGACCTAGCTTTCTCAAGTTGCAGACTTGACACCAAACTCATGCAGTCTTTCTCTCCTCTAATATGTATAGCTTAACCAGTTACTTCTTTCTCTACTTCCTCTTCAGCCCTATATTGCAAGGGAGATTCTCAGAGCACTAGGATTCATGGCAGAAACCATCCCCATGGTTCTCTTAGCCAGACTCCATATGAAGGAGGATTCAGTGGTACTTCCACCTGTTACTAACATTTTCATCTCCTGGAATTGCATGTTCCTCTCATGCCTTGGCTAAAGAAGGAAATACTGTGGTGAATATCACAAATTAAGCTAAACCTGGATCTTCCCTTCAAACCACAGACACCGCTATAGAGGTTGGACGCAGACAAATCGGGCGAAACATGGGAAGCATGGACAGGCAACCTGAGAGTTCAGGAACAGTGGCCTACAAATCTAAGAGCAGAGCACATTAGTCTGAAGGAGATGAGGGCACCAATACAAGCCCTGCAGATTGTCTTCTATTCTTGAAAAACAAGTCCCTTAAGAGTGTTTATAGACAACACAACGGTCACGGGGTACATAACCAGCGAAGCACTGAATCTTACCAGTTGTGTAGACTGTTTTTCCGGCATGACAGCAGACCACGAAAGCAAGTCTCTCCTTCCAAATGGTTTACATTATCTCACTGGACAATGTCATGGTAGACTTTCTACGGAGATCAAGGGAAGATGCCCAGGAATGGATACTGAACAAGAAGATCTTAAACATAGTCCACAAATGGGGAGGAGTGCCACAGATCTTTTTTGCCTCCATCAACAAACAGCTCTTTTGCACCAGAACCTACTGTCCTCAAGCTTAGAGAATGGGTACACTGTCCTTTCCATGGAAAGGGAGGTTATTGCATGCCTTCCCTCCACTTCATTTTCTTACCAAGGTCTTAAAGATTCAAAGAGAATATCCAGAGATCCTACTGATTACTCCCTCTTTGCCAAGGCAGCACTGCTTCCCTTTCTCTTCTACCTAGCCAGTTTATTTTGTCTCTCCAGTCTCTTCAGGCTTGCAGGTTTGGAGATGGTCTTAAGGGGACGTATGAGCATAAATCCTTATGTACCTTTACACCCATTGGCTTGGGTCATAAGTCGGACATATGGCTGTATAGAAGGTTTTGACTTTTGGTGACCTGACCAGGTTATTTGGTTAGATAACAGAAGTGTTTGGAATACTGCAGCAGTGATCAGAAGGGCATCTCCTGTTATGGTAAGTTCTTACACAGCTATATTTTCACAGTACTTTAAGTAGAAATTACATGTTATCCAGTAAATAAGGTAACCAATAGTACAGCAAGGGTGGGGTGAAGGGGACATTTGCCCCATATTCAAAATGTTAGAAATTTTAGGGGATGTGATAGAGAGCCCTGCAGCATTTTCTGTACGAAAATGTCTGTACAGAAAGTCACTTGAGTTCATATTTGCCCCTTTTTTTTTTAATGCTGGGGCTGTGGATTGGCTTCTGTACTGCAGATAGCAATTGCATAATAAGCCAAAGACTTATTGCTCTACACTTTTTTATTCTACATTTTAGAGTTGGAGGGTATGCATTTGGTGGGGTGTGATTGGCTGATTTACTTTAGGAAGCCTATCAGCTTCCTACATTAATCCAAATACTTTTTTTGCTCTTCACTTGAAGAATTAGGGGAGGGGGGCATGTGGATTGGCTGCTGTACTGTAGGAATCCCATTGGTTTTCTGCAGTAATCCAGAGTTCTTTTTTTCTCTCTTCTTGAAGAGTTGAAGGAGTGGGGCACAATTTCCTGGGACTAGCACAGGGCGATAAGTGAGCCAGCTATTTCTCTGCAAGTAATAAGCAGATGTGTGAGCTAAGCTGTATGCCATAAGAATCTTTTCATTCTGGAAGCCACTGTGGTAACTGCTGATTTTCATGTACATTTTAACACATGAACTTATGAACTTACCTTTATTTTATGCAGCGCTATAGTTCTTAGCACTTGAGATCTGAACCTGACTTTATAAGGTTGCTTTCTGCTTATTTGAGCATTCATGGCCTGAAGTAGTTGTGGTGTTCATGTATTAATTAAACATCGGTAATATATTTTCACCATGTCCTTTGACTGGCTGCGCTTGTTGAACAGTTCTTTTGGGTAAACAGCAGCCAAGGCTTTGGAAACACTCATACTAGGTGCAGGGATGCAACCATTAAAAAAACTAAGCTGGCAGTGCAGTGGTGCAGCGGTTAATGTCGTCACCTCACAGCAAGAGGTTTTCCGGTTTGATTCTCGGCTGGGTTGCCTTCTGTGTGGAGTCTGCATCTCCTCCCTGCATTCGCGTGGGCTTTCTCCAGGTACTCCAATTTCCTCCCACATTCGAAAGACATGCGTCTGGAGCATTTCTCCCGGGCTTCCACTAAAAATAGGCTCTGTCCTAGTTGGACTTTCCCAGTCAACAAATGTTAAATAAAGTAAGTGATTGTGTTTTAATTATTTATATACATTTGGTTATCAGGAAGGTCCAGGTGGTTCATCCAAGATCCACTTTTCAGTGGAGTCCCAGAGAGAAAAGCTCCAAAAACCTATTTAGCGAGAGAGAACCTTTCAAAGAGATCATAGCAGACATTTTGTGAGTACAAGCAATATGTGAAATATAGTGACTGCTGATTCATCAGTTGCAGCATTATTCTTAAAAGAAATGCTAAGTGAGGAATGTATATCCACTGTAAATAGGTTGGTGTAAAGTGGTAAGGTAAGTGGAGGGTAGATCAAGTAAATATCAGCATACATACTTATTGGGACAGAATGAAAAAGTTCCTAAGTGTATATTAGGCTAGCTGTGCAACCCAAATGTGGCACAGACATTTGATTTACATAGGGGTGATTTACTGCCTGCCTGTATCCATCAGAGATATAAGGGCCAGATCAGGAGTGAATTTCCAATTACTCCTCCATTAGTCCAAGTCCTACTTAAATAGGATTAGGGGGGAACTCTGCTTCACATGAGAATGGGAATTTTCTGACAAATGTCTTGCTTCAGCATGCCTTATTTATGTCACAAGCAAAATTTCAGGCTTTTGCTCTAGTAGTTCTACTGTTGGTTCATCAAAACAGAGTCCAGGGATGCCAGGTATAGATCACCTCTCAGAAGTCTGTAGGATGTACAGTAAAGAGACAGAGCTGTGAGGCGATCAGTGTAGGACATTGTGCTTATTCCCTGTATACATTTTGTAAGGAACCACTTTGGATGTTCCAGATGCTGCATGTGTCGGGTCAGGCACATACCGAAGGAGGCATTATACTCTATGAATGGTCTTATGAGGGATAAGTACAGTGGTACGATGATCTCTGTGGACCTAATGTTATGCCCTTACTTTTATGTTGAGCAACATAGATGTATTTTGTTACTACCTTGGACACATTTTGGTCGAAGACTAGGTTACTGTCTACACAAGTTCCCAGATTCCTGACTAGTGACTCAACTTTTTGGGGTATTTTATTGAGGACTACATTATCTGGTGTGGATGACTTTCCAAAAGGTACTGAGGCATTTCTTGGCATTGGGTTTTAAGCTATGGCTTTGACACCAAGCTTTTGTCTCTATTAGACCTTCCTGAAGGGTGTTCTCATCTTGGGAGGATTCAGTGACCGCTCCAAGTTTGCAGTCATCAGCAAACCTGGTTATCCAGAGGCCTTTGACATTGGCTTTGACCTCCAAAATGCAAAAAAGGAATGGGCCCAGCACAGAACAATGAGGGACTCCATTGGTGAACAAGGTGACTTCGCTGATCCTAACCTCTTCAGCCCTATCCATGAGCCAGCTAGCTATCCAGCATGTTCTGAAGGGGTTTATGCCTAATTCCATATGTTTGTTGACAATGCCTGAGTGGGGTATTGTATGAAATGTGTTGGCTAAATCTTGTTAGGCAGTATGAATTGCTTTCACCTCATCCATCTTTCAGGTTCAGTAAGCATGACCTTCCTTTGATAGAACCAGACTAGGATGGATCCAGTGTCTGGAGGGTCTCCTATGGCCTTGTTGTTAATTTCCATGAAAATTCTTTCCATGGCTTTGCAAATAAGACCAGTCAGACTAATGGGTCTGTAGTTTTCGGGTTCTGTTGAAATTCCACTTTTATGAAGGGGGCTGACCATTTGCAGTCTTCCATTCTTGTGGCATAAAGCCTGTTTTAAGTCTGTGGTTAAATAGTGACTCCAGGGATCCTGATAGTTTGTATTTTAGACTGTTCAGGAGGCATCCTGGGATGTTGTTTCGGCCCATTGAGGTTGTGCTTCTGGCTTTAACAAGCACAGCCAGTACATGTTCTCTGGTTATAGCTGGAGTGGCTGTGTGTAAGGGTTGTTTCTTGGTGGATGGTTGGGGGTGGGCATGTGGTAAAGTTAGAACTAAACTTGTCCACTTATAGGTTCACTATATAGCCAGGCTGTGTGAATATGACACCATTAGCCAACAGATCAGCCCATTGTTGTGTGCTGCCCTTGTGGTTTCTGACATAACTAAAGAAGGTCTTATGATTATGTTTCACCTGGGAGGCTATTTCAACCTCTAAATGTTGACTTTGTTTGGCGTAATTAGTCCTGTTAGTTGCCTATTTAGTTTGAGAAAGTTTTTATCTTTACAGGAATTACCTTTCCTGATTTTTGTCATATATATTTTTTCCCTTTTATTGTGCATCCTATTTAGTTTGGGAAGCCACCAGGACAGTTCGTTTCTGGGGCTAGTTGTAAAATTCAGGTATGTCATCATCCTCTATGCAGCCATCGACATGGTTGAACAGTGTTTCTAAGAGCAGTTTAGCATATGCTGCTTTGTTCATGCGGTTTGAAGGGGCATTGAATTTTGACAACCACTTAATAAAAGTTAGCTTGCCTGGAATAGTTCCTAACTGTTACTGGGGGTGTGGAGTTGATTTTGAAGGGGACAGCTTTGTGGTCAGACGTTACCAGGGAGGATGAGACAATGATGGGGGTGCAGCTTTTCTCCCATATTTGTGAGCATGAGGTCCAGTACATTTTAGCCTGCAGAGGGCATATGCACTATTTGGTCAAGGGTGTTTGTATTTACAAAGTCCAGGAATCTCTGTAATCTCTGTGCCTGTAGACTTCAGGCTGTGTATGACTCCCAGTGTATAGAGGAGTAATTCAATTTTCCAATGAGGTAGGGTAAGTGTCTCCAGTAGGTGTAAGTATGCATTGTGGGCTTCTTGGGACATGGAGGGTGACCTGTAGCTGGCTAGGATATAATACAGGGTTTTGTCTACAGTGATCTGCACATGGAGGATCTCCAGATCATCATCCTGTTTCACCAACCTAGAACTATGATTGCTATTGATATATATCAAGACACCTCCACATTTAGCCCATGTCTATGCAGCTGCTGGTCTAAAAGTGTGGAAGGCACTGAAATCTTGCATTGCTGGGTTGCTGTCTGACACTTTAAACCATATCTCAGTAACTGAACAGTTGTTAATATTCTTGAGTGTGAGTAGGGCTTTGAGGGAGTGTAATTTTTTATTTAGGCTCCTGGCAATGAGCAGTAACACATTAAAGTTTAGTTGAGTTGATTTTGCAATGTCTTTAGGTTTGTCAGTGTGGCATTGCCTAAAACAGGCACTATGAGGATGGATATAGTTGTAGCTAGTATTCAAAAGCCTAGAGGGGAGAGGTGTAAGGCCATCCTTGGCAAAGCAACCTGGTCTGTTGACCATGTCCTCCCAAGCTGAAAAATATTGGATCCCCTTAGAATGACAACAGAAAAGCAGCCAGTTGTTGGTCAGTCATCTTTTGCTGGTATTGTGGCACCCTCTTCAGTGATGGTAATATGTTGCTCAATGCTAGACTTATACCAGCCTGAAAGAGAGAGAGCGAGAGAGTCTTGAGAGCTGCATAATATGTTTCTTCATATAGCCCAGGGAGGTATGTCTCAGGTCATTTACATCTACATGGACTATGATGGAATCATACTTCTACCTGTAATGTAATGACTGGAGTGAGTGAGCGATTTGGTATATCCTGGCTCCAGATAAGCAAGTAACAATTATCTTCTCTTTGTTTAGCATGGTTAGAGGGGCATTAGTATTTATTACAATGGAGTCCCCTGTGACAAGAGTCCTCGGAAGTGTTTGCATGCCTTTGGGGCTCCACTAAGTGTGACTGCATGTATGGTGTTAGGTGGTGGTCTTTCTGAGTGCATTTAGGCTTGCTAAGGCATAGTTCTGACAGCAGGATCTAGGTAATCTTTGTTTAGAAAGATTGCTTTAAGTATGTAGGCATATGTTAGTCTATGTATGTGTAGTGTGATATGTGAGCTGGGTGTTGCTTACATAGTTTCAACAACAAGAAATGTGCTTGTATGCAAGTGTTTAGTCTCCATGGTCAGTGTAAATACACCACTCATATGCTGCATCTGTTTCATTAAGGATTAAATGGTTAACTGTAAACATAAGCCTATTGCTACATTGTCTCAAGATGCCAATATTCATCAAGCTGGCTACAAAAAAGTTGGGAAATTGCTTATCCATGCTGCCCAATGCTTTGATTGGTGAGCTACAAGGGGATGGTGCATTGCGGTTAGAAGCCTATTAAAAGTACATTGTTAGTGTAGATTAATAACGGTGCATTATTGCACAGATTATGCTAAACAGTACTAAATTCTTCTGACTTTAACGTTTACACAATACTGAATTCTGCTAAATCTGTGGGTATGGTCACTCCACACCCAACTAACTACTTTAATTTTGTTGGCTTCAAGTTATTAGCTGTATATTTAGACGGTACCATTTTATGGACTGTTCTATTAAAACGTGCTTTCTTGGTTGAGCCCTCTGGCCAGTAAAACTACACCACTGTTAGCCATTTTGTGTGTTTCCCAATTTGCAGACCAGGCAAACCCCACTTGCCAAAAGATGAATAAATCTAGTCCTCCTAATGTAAAAAAGTAGGAGACCCATAAGTACAGTGATACCACAAATCAATTAAACAACTAGCTGGAAATCTGTTGTTGAAGGTGTTTTCAAGACAGTATTGCAGCAGTAACTTAAACAAGTGTGATTTAGTCATCAAAAGTATTTTACTTTGCCTGGATGGCACTGGATAGAAGTAAAACTTCTGGAACACAGGCTAGGGCACCAGGGTTTGCTGAGCTGTCGTAAAATAAGCAGGAGGCAGTATGTAGTAAAGGAGGTTTACCCCAGAGCAGTACTGATTTGCTGGGTGGGCACTCAGTGACATGATTCTATAGAAAAACGAGTGCGAAAAGTACTGTAATAGCTTAGACATCACACAATAGAAATGAAAGAGGAGAGGGATACACTTTGGAAATCAGATTACTATAAGGGGCAGAGGCCGGAGACACAGCTTTATAAAAACAAAAGGGTGGGATGGTTGAAGAAAAATTTTAACGGAAAAGCAGACTAGCTGGACGGGGAGATCTTTCAGAAATACTATTTTAATGTCTTGGGTGGAGGTGGGACAGACACAAAAAACAGGAAAAGAAAGGCACTGGAATGCAACTTTTCTTAGCCACAGGTGAGTGACCACAGGCAGGTTAGAATTTCAGTAACTTTAGCTTAATGCATCAGTAAGGGATGGGGGCATTACAAAGAACAGGGAGCAGGTTTGTCAACTGTGATGAGAAATACAATCAAAATAAATAGTTGATCACTTTTCTGGGGCACAGAACTCTGCACTTGTATGGAGTTTAGAATTCTTAAAAAAAAAAAAAAAAAACTGGCTTGTTCCACTCACTGGTCTGCTTTTCAAAAGAATCTTGTGATAAGAATACTGCAAACAGAAAATAAGGCGATTAATGCCTTGTTACAGCTCTTACAGTTTTGCAAATGGCAGAAAATAACCCTCAAAAAGCAGCTGACTTGGCTGCTGTATGAAGGCGCGGGGAGACATTCTTATTCTTTCACACTGCTTCAGGTGATTGAGTTAACCTGATACTGAAAGTGAAAGGGGAAAAAAATGGACAGATGCAGAGGGATGAGCATCTTTTTACTTGAAGTATATATGACACAGCTAGCAAGAATGTCGGAAGCCAAGTGTTTCTTATTTGTATGAGAGTGCACGTGTGTGCGCGCGCGCACACACACACACACACACACACACACACATATATGTATATGCACACACTGTGTGTACGTTTATTTTACAGTTAAGTGAGCTGGACCAGTAGTGTCATTTCTCCTTATGATAAATGAAAGTTGTGTTATAATGTAATAATATAGTACAATACACTAATTGTAACAATGACCAGCTTGGCAAGTAGTAGTATCAGTCATCACTGTTTGTATCCTGAAGTAACACTGAAATGTCGGGAATAGTCTCAGCAAATAACTTTAGTAAGAAACGACTGTACAACAATAAAATTGATTATCCTGGAGATTTCAACATTAACTTCCTGGTTCACTGTCAAACATTTCCAAATTTATATCTAACAAGGACCTTTTATCTTATGACAGGGCCCACCCACACAAGTCTGCAATCTAACCACCACTACACTCTTGACTTTCTAATCACTAATGAACCATCCACTATCTCAAGCATTTCCATTCTTCCCCCTACCTTCAGTGATCTCTCACCATTCATCTTTCAGATCAGCAATCTATCTTTAAAATCACTCCCCAAACTGGTCTTCCTTAGACCCTAATCCACACAGAATACCACCAAACTTAAAATAAATAAATAAATAAATAAAACTGACTCTCTCAAATGGTCTACCATACCAAACATCCAGGATCCTGACATAGCAGCTACAACCATAACCCAAAGATCCTCCACCCCAGACATATTCTTCCCCGTGGAAAAAAAAATGCATTTTAAAATCATAAGAAACCCCCTGGCTGACCAAGGAATTTAAATCTCTCCTGAAGCTAACGGATAAAGCCTGGCAGTCATTGAAAAACAATTCAACCATGCTACTGTTACCAAACTCTGGAATTTGGCTAAACAATCCATATGGAGGCACAAAGAAAAGCATCTCAGAACCAGTCAGCTGTCTATGTTAAACCCAAACATCTCTGGCACAATGTCACTCAGTTCACAGGATGCAAATCCTCTCAAAACTTAATGAAGGACCACTCACCTGCTCTGACCTTGTCAGAGAATGTAACCACACTCCCAAGCTCTCTTCTTCACTCCATTCTTCCAGAGCCCCTCATCTCGTTCCCTCTTCTACTTCAAGCAAAATCTCACATAAAGAAATTAGTAACGTACATGAAAACAACCCCCACCCCCCTGGCTCAGACCACACTTTTCCCTGGTTTACTTACCACTGCAGGGAATTTTCTATCTCAGCCGTTTTATCACATCCTTAACCATTGCCAGACAAAAAATAAAATGCCAGATATCTGGAAAAAGCACTTATTTCTGCCTTCCCCAAACAATCTGAACCTCAGAATATCTTTTGTCATACTTCCTCTTGGCAAGGTGCAAGAAAAATTCATTTATATCCGACTGTACAACTATATCAGCAATATCATATTCTTGTTCTAAAACAGCATGGATTTCTAAACAAGGCATAGTACAATGATGCTTAACTGATGACATTTTCCTCAACATGGACAAAGGTCACTTGACAAACAGTATTCATTGACCTCACAAAAGCCTTTGACGTGATCAACAACCAATGCCTCCACCACCTCTCTCTTCAGAACAGTGCATTAGTGGCACATCCATCACCTGATGCTAAGACTTTTTGTGAAACGTTCTTCAGAGTTAAATTAGGTTCTAACTGGTCTCAGCCCACACCTCTTTCAGTGGCAGTAGCCCAGGCCTCTATTCCAGCTTCTCTTTATTTTCATTAGTAAACTGCCATTGTACCTTCCTATTCAAAACTCATCCTCTGTGCTGATAGCGTAGTAATCTTTAGGTCCAGCCCTACCACCCTACAATTGAAACACACTGCAAAAAAGACATTATCTCACTCAATTTCTGGGTAAACCAACCCAACAAAGCCAAAAAAGCATACTATTTGACACCACCCAAAAATTCAGCATAGTCGCACAATATCACTACCCTTTGTGGCACAACAGTCAATTCCTGTAAATACCTTGGTTTGTGGATAGAGCGGTCACTGATGTTCCATACCTGTATTGAGAAATCGAGGGCAAAAGTTAACTTGCCCCACCTATCCAATCCTGCCAGGGTAGCTGTAGGTGTAGGTGTAGGAGTCCTCCTGTTCCAACCTGAATTTGGATTACCCATAGTAGCCACAGTGTCCAGAAAAACTTCACACTACAGACCATCAAAACCCAAACCTGCTGCTTCATCACTTACCCTCTGGAAAAAAAAAAGGTTTAGTCTGCTCTTAGCACAGTGCAGAGTAGACCTGCTACTAGGCTGTCACATCTTTGTACGTCTCCAAACTAACTCCTCTCCACCCCTAGTTGGCAACCATTATTTCAAAAACTCACAACATAATCTCATTCACCTCTCACTAACCAGACCCCCACCCCTAACCTACACATACCAGACTACACTACACCAACCACTCTTTTTCCATCCTTGCCCCTAAATTATGTGAATTCCTCCCCCTCACCTTAAGAAAGGAAATTTAAAAAAAAAAGTCACCAAATCAAACTGTACTTGCCACACAGCAGGTCACATCACCAAACTACTAACACCTCTTGTCTTCACCTCCCCATTCTCCCATGCCCTGACTGTCATTACACCACAGCATTTCCATCATTATATAAACCTGAACTATAACCATGTAAAATGTACATTTCTGTCATAATTGTTACTGCATGAATGAATTTCTACTCTACAGTTTTTGTGTGTTGTTTTTCTGTTTATGCACTGCTTACTGCCTCACTGTTCCACTTTTTAACTTTGTGAATTATTTCACCTGGGCCACACCTACAAAGGTTTATGTTCAGTGTGCTGCCCAGAAAACAAATGAAAAAGAAATATACAGAAAAAAAATCAAGTAACTGTGTAGGTGCCACTAGGAATTTGCCAAATTCAACTACAGTGATATGATGCTTTTAAATATAGTGCAGTTGTACTCTACCTTTTGACATAATGGAGTTCTATGAAGTCTGATACCATGGTATTCTTGGAGTAATGGTAGGACCTTAGGACCTTTAGTGGAAAGGAGCAATGGCTGTGCAGGATACAGGTAATGTGTACCTCAAGGCTTGCCATGTAGTTTTGAACTGTGACTGATAGTAATGATGTTAAGCAGAAGGTAGATGCTATGAGCTGTTTGACAATCTTTGCAAGTAATCATCAATTTGATTCACTGAGCCTTCACATAGCTTTTGTATGACCATTTTTAACATCTTTATTAAATTATCACTTAAGACATAGGCAGACATGTAATAACAAAAAAGAAAGCAAACCATATTAACATTTTTTTTTCCATTTACATGCATCTTTTTTGTAACTAGCAGTCAGCCATTACATAAATTACTGAATTCCTGCCTTCCCTTAAATCACCCTTCTCCTCCTGAATTTTACTCTGCATATATTGTTCCCACAATTTCCTTTTATTTTTCTCCTTCCCTTTTCAAAAGATCCTTTGTCCAGTTTCTTTTATCTGTCTTGTAATATTCAGTACTTCAAGTACAGTTGGTTTAGATTTTGATTTCCATTTTGTAGTAATTGCTTTTTGACAGCTAAGGGAAATAAACTTTATAAGGCCATACTATGTCTAGGCAATTCAGATCCTGTTTCTTAGGTCAAAAGAATCCCTTCCTTAGTTGCAGCTATTTGCTTATCCAATATTTCTGACAGTGTACTCTGTAGGGAATTTTTAAAATCTGCCAAATCATTATACTCCCAAAACACATGATCTGATAATGTCAATTTTCATTCTGTCCTCAATTGTTGAGTTCAGATTCAGTCTTCGGATCTGACTCGGCCATTACTAAAGCTCATGGGAACCAAAGAGTTCAAGAGCTCCTCCCTTACCCATAATGAACCAACTTTAAGCTACCTCAGATATTGTTTACCACTTTTCGCGAAAGATGTGGTTAGCCTAGCTCTTGAGCTTTCAAAGATAAATGACCGATGTTCTTCGTGTTTCACTGTTGCAGTCATTACAGTTGGGTAATCTGCTGGCAGGTTGCCCTCAGTTGGCCTGAATAACAAAGTCTTTGGTCCTGCGTCGGTTGCTGTCTCCTTTTCCATGATGTCAGGTCGTCAGGGGTATAAAGCATGCAGCCAATGCCATTTTAATCGGTCTTTCTTGCCGTGCGGTGCCCGAAGTAGAAGCAGTTCGCAAGTGCCAGTCGGCCAACTCCTGAAATTTTTGTTTTCGAGTTTTAGAACCAAAGTCTTCAAACTAAAGCTAAGTACCCCGTTGGGGAAACTTTTTCCTGCTCCTTACCGATGTCAGTAAAAGTTAATAATTGTATTACTTGTGGGAAGTAAATACCTCATAAGGACTTTCATTTGTACTGTATTCCTTGCCTAGGCTCTGACCACAACGTGCCTTGCTGTCGGTTTTGTGCTAAATTTAACCAACACACTATTAAGCGTCGGTATATTTTTGCTTCTAAATACTTTGGTTCTAGATTTAACTATCCTGAAATGTTGTCAGTTAGCAATCCGACTACCAGAATTCACAGAAAACGCAAAGAAAAAGACAGAGACAGACCGTTGAGGTCCAAAACCGACGACGAAGCTTCTCCTAAGCCAGTCGCCGGTTCGCCAGTACTCAGTGAGGTGCTTTCGCAGCCCCTGATGCCCGCTACTTTTGAGTCGCAGGCCTCTACCGAGACCCATTCGGAGTCCAGTATGCCCCGAGATTTTTCAAGTATTGAACCCACGAATGTCTCTCCCTTGGATGGGTCCAGAGCCGCTGAGCAGGCACCGGCTTCTGAGGGTGTTTTCAGGCCTAAAGATTTGTATATTAAACCGACGCCATCAAAAACAAGGCCAAAACCAACTTCTATGTCTAAAAAAATGACGTATGACCCACGTACTCAGGCCCCTATGCCTAAAAAACAAATGATCAAAATGGCAGAGGATTTAATTACCTTGATCAAGGGTTCCCAACCCCCTCCTGCTAAGAGGCCTAGGCAAGGCACTGATTATGAATCTTCAGATCAGGTTTCCATTTCATCTGATTCTTCTGATCAGGGATTTTCTATTCCCCCTTATGAGGACTCTGATGCAGAAGAATCCATCCCTTCTGCTTCTCCTCCTGTTGATTTTTCTTTTGGAGAGACTTTGCATACCTTAAGGGAACATTTCAATTGGGAGAGTCAGGATTTTTCAGAATCCAAAAAGAGGCTTAGAGATTTTCTTCCTCTTCCTCAGCATAAGCCTTTGGCTATTCCTCCAGTTTTAGACATTGTTGATGATGTTTTTCAGAATCCAGCATGGCTCCTGATTCCCTGCTTCCGGCTCCTATTAAGCCAGACAGATACTACAGGGTTCCTGACTCCCACAAGTTTCTTTTCAAAAATCCTACTGCTGACCCCGAAACAATTTATCAGGGTCCCAAGGGTGTTAAGGCTTCTACTGCTAAAAATCCTACCCCTTCTGATAGAGACTCCAGGGCGCTATATAAATGGGGAAGAAGGTTTATATGTCTGCAACCCTGGCAATTAGGGTGTTAAACTGTCAATTTCATATGCTTAAATATCAACAACATGTCATGGGCTTACTGAAACAGAAAATTATGTTGATTTCTGATTGTGTGGAAAATAGAGTTACATGATTTATTGCATTCAGCTGAAGAAGTTAGAAAGCATACTTTGCAGTGTGGTTTTGATTCCTATAACTGGATCTGTGATAAGAAGGCATGCTTGGCTCAAGGGGCAAAATCTGCCTGATCATGTTAAAGCTAAATTGCTGGATGCTCCTTTACAGCAGGACAGTCTGTTTGGTAATAAGGCAGAAGAAGTTTTGAAAAAGATGGAAGACAAAGCTAAATCTATGCAAAATGTAAAAGATTTCTTGAAAGTGCAGCCACCCAGGTTCAGTAGGCTCTGGCCTACTAAGAATTGGTCCTTTCCTGTACCCAACAGAGCCTCTCAGGTCAAAACCAGACACTCCAAGGGCTCTAGGTTTCAGTCACAAGGATCTTACAGGACAAAACAATGGGGTGCCTCCACCTCCAAATCAGGAAGTAGCAAAGCACCACCCTATGGTAAACAGTCTCAGTGACTTTCCTCTGCCATTTCCAAGCACTTATCTTTTGCAGCCCCTTTGGGGGGGAAACTAGCACTTCATGCTCAAAATTGGCATCTAATTACCCAGGACAAGTGGGTCTTAAATATAGTATCCCAGGGGTACAGATTTCATTTCCACACATTGCCAACTTCAAACGGATGGCCAGATCTGCCTCCAAATCAGTGGGCAGAGGCCCAGAAACAAGTCATGTCCTTCATGGATATGGGGGATATTCAGCCAGTATCAGAAAAGGAAAAAGGACAAGTTTTTTATTCAAGACTTTTCCTGATACCCAGAAAAGGCAAATCATGGCGTCCAATTCTGGACTTATCCATTCTAAATACTTTCCTGGACATTCCAAAATTCAAGATGCTGACTCTACAGCAGCTACTGCCTATGGTAGGCAAGAATGCCTGGTTAGTAACTCTAGACTTAAAAGAGGCTTACCTGCATATCCCAATTGGGGAATCTTGCAGAAGATACCTTCGCTTCAAAGCAGGCTATTGACATTACCAGTTCTCTGCACTGCCCTTTGGCTTATCTACTGTGTCCAGGGTCTTCACAAAATGCCTGGCACCAGTGATTGCATTTTTCAGACAAAGAAGCATTCAGATTTACCCTTATCTGGACGATTGTCTAATTCAGGCAGAGGACAAGGACACACTTCTACAACATCTGGCGTTTGTAAAAAGGCTTCTAACATGCCTAGAGTACACCATAAATGAAAAGAAATCACAACTGGTACCCTCTGAAATAATTACATTCCTGGGTGCAAGCTTGAATACAACTGCCCAGATGGCTTAACTCACGCCAGACAGACAAGTTCAATTGATAACGTACTTCAGACAAGTGGCCACAAAAACCCAGCTATCTGCAAAACAAATTCTGCAGGCTTTGGGGTTCATGGCATCCTGCATTCTACTAATTCCATATGCAAGACTGCATATGAGGAAACTTCAATGGTACCTAAAAAGCTTATGAAGTCAACATTGTCACAGCCTGGAAACAATGATTCCTCTCATTCCTTGCCTGCAACAGGAGTTCCTTTGGTGGGCAGAGACCTGTCACCAAAACAAGGGACTGTCATTCAGTCTACCCCCTGCCACCCAAACCCTGACTACAAATGCATCAGACTATCTGGCAGGGAGATGCATTCAGGGTGAATGGAACCCAAATCAAATGCACCTACATATCAACCAGAAAGAAATGCTAGCTGTACAGAATGCTCTGTCAGCCTTCAAGGACTTCCTTCATCCAGGACAACTACTGATAAAGACGGACAACACCACAGTTATGTGGTACATAAACAAGCGGGGAGGTACGCATTCCTACCCCCTTTGCAGACTAGCCATGGCCTTGTGGAACACAGCCTTGACTTACCAAATACATCTACAGGCTCAATTCCTGCCAGGAAAGCAAAATACTCTGACAGACGACCTCAGCAGAAATCTTATGGACCCACATGAATGGAAACTGGATCCACAAATCTTCAGCATGTTGACACGAAAATGGGGAAGCCCAGACATAGATATATTTGCCTCTCCCCAAAATTATCAGTTGGACAAACTCTGCACAAGAACGCCACAAAAAAGCATGGAAAGTGGATGCTCTATCCTTCAGCTGGAAAAACCTATCAGTCTATGCCTTTCCCCCTCTGCCTCTACTTTCCAAGGTCTTACTAAAAGTCAGACAGGAACAACCAAAAGTGATCCTAATTGCTCCGGACTGGTCTCACCAGCACTGGTACCCACTTCTAAGGAATATGTCTCACCTTCCTCCATGGTACTTGCCTGAACTGCCTCATCTACTGTCTCAGCAGAACTATCAAATTCTGCACACTCTGCTCCAAACTCTGAATCTTGCAACATGGCTAATCAACTAATTATTCAAACAACACCTCTCAGTAAATCTGCGATGGATGTCATTTTGGAGACTAGAATGGTTAGTACTAGAAAATCTTATGCTGATAAATGGAAGAGATTCTGTGCCTGGAACCAAGCACAAGGAATAAACACAGCAATGCCCAATATTCCTCAGATTCTGCAATATTTAACTGAGATGCTTCATAAGGGCCTATCTTTTTCTTCTATAAAAATCCATGCTTCTGCCATCTCGGCTCATTACAACACAGAGCCTCCTCTCTTTTCTCATCCCTTGCTAAAGCAGTACCTCAGAGGGGCCAAAATTTGAGACCCCCCCCCCCCCAGGAGAGCACCAATGCCTGCATGGGACCTCAGTTGCTGGAAAAACTCACCCTACGTCCTTTAGAACCAGCTGCTACTGCAGACATAAAATTTCTTTCCTGGGCCTTTCTTTTAGCAGTCACTTCAGCTAGAAGGATTTCAGAACTACAGGCTCTCATGGCAGTGGAACCTTTCATTATCTTTTATCCGGACAGGGTGGCCCTCAGGACCAATTCTTCTTTTATGCCTAAGGTGGTATCCAGTGTGGCTCTTAACCAGACCATTCACCTGCCAACTTTTTTCCCAAATCCGCAGAACAAGGGAGAGTGGATTCTGCATTCATTGGATGTACACAGACAACTAAGATTCTACTTAAACAGGACAAAATCTTTAAGAATGTCTGAGCAACTACTGGTGGCATTTGCTGCAGGGGCAGAGAGGAAGGCTATCTCAAAGTAGACTATTTCAAAATGGATGAGCCATTGTATTCATTTCTGCTACATGCATCATGATAAACCTGTTCCCAAGGGGATCGGATCCCATTCCACCAGGGCTGCATCTACTTCGGCAGCTTTTCTCAGAGGGCTTCCTACCAGAGACATTCTAGAAGCTGCTACTTGGAGCTCAGTTCATACATTCACAAAACATTGCCATTTACCTCTCTTCTCTAAATCCAGGGCAGGCTTTGCCACTGCTGTCCTGCAGGGCCTTATAGCCACTCCTAATGCTGTTTAGCTCCATCCTCCCAACCATAGTTATGGGATTCTACCCAAATGTAATGACTGCAACAGTGAAACGTGAAGAACATAGTACAGTTGTGTACACTTACCATAACTGTAGATGTTTGAGTGTATTCACTGTAGCAGTCCGGGGTACCCACCCGCTATCCCTCTTTCTATACCTTTCCTTCACTATACTCAAAAGCCTTTGTGGTGTATTTGCTTTTAGTTGAAGGTAAAGTTTATGTTTCTAAAAGTGCAATTATATATTTACTGTTTATTTTTATTTATATATATATATATATATATATATATATATATATAGCGGCCACGGTGGTGCAGTGGTTAGCATGGTCTCCTCACAGCAAGAGGTTCTCCGGTTCAGTCCTCGACTGGGGTCCTTCTGTGCGGAGTCTGCATGTCCTCCCTGTGGTTGTGTGAGTTTCCTCCGTGTGCTCCGGTTTCCTCCCACATCCCAAAGATATGCTGCAAGTGAATTGGACACTCTACATTGGCTGTAGGTGTGTGTGTGCCTTCTGTGGAAGGTTGGGCGCTGGGCTGGCAACTCAACACTGTAAAACTCCACTGCCAATCATGAGCGGACAGGTGATCCGCTGTGGCGACCCCTAACCGGGAAAAGCCAAAAGAAGAAGATATATATATATTTTTTTTTTTTTTTTTTGCTCCCCATTTGGGGGGGCACCTGACATCTGGGGCAGGAAAAACTAAATAAAATGGCGTCACCTGCATGTTTTATACCCCTGACATCATGGAAGAGGAGACAGCAACTGACGCAGGACACAAGACTTTGTTATTCAGGCCAACTGAGGGCAACCTGCCAGCAGATTGCCCAACTGTAATGACTGCAACAGTGAATGCACTCGAACAGCTACATTTATGGTAAGTGTACACAACTGTACTTTTTTCTTCTTTAAAAATCTCCTGAAACTTAATATCTTTCTTATATTATAGTGTTCTTACTCTTCTTAACCCTTACCCTTATACAAGTACTTTGTTCTCTGATTACCAAAGTTGGTAATTCCCCCTTTTCCCTTTCCTTTTCAGTCTTTATAATTATAATTCTGTCCTTTACATTTCTACACTTTTGTGTAGTACTTTTTACCATTGTTGGTAACATTTGTCCTATCTTTGCATTATATACAGATGCATAAAAATTGTAAGACTAAGACAGTTTTTTTTTTTTCATAGGTGTTTAATAGGCGAATGACCACAAGGACCGTTCTAAGCCTAGCCATGCATCCCAAATCTCTGATGAGTTCTGATACCCTTGACAAGTGTAAGCATGGGCCTGGAAGATGAACCAATTACAGGTTACTTGTTTGCATCAGAGACATGGGTGCCAAACCAGGGATGAATTTCCGGTTTCCCATCCAATTGTCCATGTTGCACTTGAATTGGAATAGGGAAGAACTCTGCTTCATATGGATGGAGAGCCTGTTCCATAGATGGGGTAGTCTCCAGGATACATACTTATCTCTCCAGCAGGTCCTATTTATATCACAGGCAAGGTTTAAGTCTTTATAACGGGTAATTCTGGTACTGTTTGTTTTATGGATATGCAGAAGGTCCATCAGAGTAGGGTCTGACAAAGTTCCCTGTATGCCAGGCATAGATCTCCCCTCAAAAGCCTGTAGGAGACAGAATACAGGGATAGGGCCTTGAGGCAAGACAGAATACAGGGATAGGGCTTTGAGGCAATCTGCATAGGACATATTACTTATGCCCTGTATTCTTTTAACGAGGAACCTCTGTGAACGTTCCAGTTGTTGGATATGCCTGGTTAGGTACATACCAAAGGGGGGGTTGTATAATGGTGGAAAAAGGCCCATGTGAATTTAAAAAGTGTGTCAGTTGTGGACACAAGCTACCGCTGTCAGATGCCCATACACTATGTGTTTACTACTTAGGACCACAGCATTTACAAGATTGCTCAGTTTGTCATAATTTTATTTCTAGAGCTCTAGTTTAAAGGAAGAGTAAGCTAATATTAAAAGGCTTATTGCCATCTTCCTTTGGACAAGCAATGTCTGGGGCTGAATCCCCCAAAGGTAAAGTTAAAGAAATGAGACTTTCATCTCTGAAGCCTTCTACTTCCTCCACCTCAGCTTTGGAGCCATCTAAGAAAAAACCTAAATTGGATCTGAGAAGGACCCAAAGTTCTTCACACTCAGATCCGAGGAAGAAAAAAGCCATGGATCTGACAGAAAATAATCTGTTCAGACTGCCTTGAGTCCTATAGTTCTCCCCAGGACCAGGTACTCACCTACTATTGTCCCTGTGCCTTCCAAGGTGCCTTCACCCTTTTTGGAACACCATCGGTCCAAGTTTTCTTTTCTTCCCTAAACTCATTCGTCCAGAAGTCTGACAAGAAGATATGAAAAGAATGACATGGAAGTTCATCTCAGTGCCAATTCAGGTGGGTATCCAGCCAGCTCCTACCCCTTTGGGTCAGGAGACCCATCCATCAACTATACCCCCACTGCAGCCTCCTGCTCTGATCCCTTTAGTGGTTTCAGAGTCACTAGATCCGAGCCTCCCGGGTTTGTCTGGCTCTGATCCAAAGCTTAATCTGAGTAGTCCAGTTCAGATTTGTTTGTATCTGGATGGCTGTTGGAGACAAAGCTTCTCTGTTGGATCCGAGGTGTTAGAGTCGACTCCGAAGTTGTCAGTGCCATCTCTGCCCCTTGGAGCCTTGGTACTAGAAAGATCGGCTCAGGCTAGGTTGCCTTTGGAACGTGGGAGGACAGCTGTCCAGAAGCTTGCCTCGTTAGTGCCAGGGTCTTCTCACTCTGTGGGGTGATCGTCCTTTGAGGTTGTGAAGAGAGTATTCTCTGCTCCGATTGGACGGACTTATCTAACCCCTTCAGATCCTCAGCCTTCTACCCTGATGCTTCTGTGCTTAAAGCCTCATTGTTCTTTACCACAGGGATAGCGAGTCTGAGACTTCCAGGATTCCCATCAGGGTATTACAATTTCTTCTGATACCTCCCTGGAACATCCTGTTGAGGAGTTCCCTAGGAAGAAGTGCAAGAGGAATAACTTGGACTCAAGAGCCGGTCATGGAGGATACAGACTTCGATGAAGGTGAAGGATCCCCACAATCACCTCCAGAAGGCATGTCATTTGGAGACATCCAGGAGATCTAAAACAGAGAGATGGTTGGACCCCCAGCAACTCTCCATCTGTGGAGTCTGTATTCCTGGAGGCTTTCGGTAATGGCCCATCTATCTCCCGGGTTACTCCTCCTGCCAATGAACTTATTGATTTGATCTCTCAGTGGGTGTGGAAGGAGTCTAACACAGTTGAGCCCATACCCAGGGGACCAGACAACATTCTGGCACTACCTTTGGGGAAAGAGTTTTAGGGTAACAGGGTACCGGTAATAGCGGTGGCCACCAAAAAGGACCTTGCTGAATAGAGTTCCACTGTTCATCCCCTAACAGAGTACAGGGCGATGGATAGGTTTGGGAAGCATATCCATGCTTCTGCCACCTTTGCCCTAAGGTCGCTGAATTATTTGGCACATTTTAGTAGGTTACAGAAGGATTTGATCAAGAAACTTTCAAATAACCTCACAGGATCTGTTTCTGCAGAGGTACAAATATCTGTGACTTCTCAATTGGCTACCTTTCAATGTGTTTTGAATTCATCCATGAGGCTTATTTCACATGTAGCAGAAGGAACCTAAAGGGCAGCAGGTAAAGGCATTTCTATCAGGAGTCATGCCTGGATGCATTTATGTGATTTTACAGAGTCCTTCAAGTCATTGTTCATCAATGGTCTCTTGACAACACTTCCTTCTTTAGCCCCACAGTGAAGGAAACTTTATCCAGGTGTGAGAAAGGATGGTAAGACCCTGTCTGCAGTGGACGTATGTTTTTCGACCCCTCAGAGATTGTTTTCATGGAATCAAAGAGGTCGTGGAAAGATGTGGTTCAGGAAATCCCAGAGTCCTTCTAGGACATGCATGGAGGAACTATACCCTGGGGTAGGGGGTGGGGACTCCAATGGTAAATGATGCCCCCGCTGCAGAGGGAGCACACAAAACCAAGGGTCCAGAGATTCTTTCTTGGACAGATCATACCAGCACTACTGAAAGGAGACCCAATTGCCCACCTCTGGAGACAGTCAGGGGTCGATTATCCCTGCATCAGAGAGCCTGGCTAGAAATACCAAAAGATACTTGGGTGCAGAGGATTATTTCCAGAAGCTATATAATACCCTTTTCCCGTCTACCTCCAATCTCAAGAAAAATCCCCAGTGTTCCACACAGTCAGAGAGAAGAAACAGGAATTCAAATATAAAAGCTACTAAAAAAAAGTCATCCAAGTGGTCCCACCAAACCAGAGAGAATCAAGGTTTTTTTTAGTGCCAAAGAAAAGTGGGAGACCAATTTTGGATCTCAGCAACAAGTCAGTTCGCCATGCCAAGTTTCGCATGGTCATGGTTCAGTTTGTTCTTCCTTTTTTGGGCAAGGATGACTGAATGTGCTCGGGAGACCTTCAGGATCCATACTGCCACATAAAGATGAACAAATGATCCAGAAGATTTACGCTTCAGTCACTACCAGTTCAGAGTTCTGCCCTTTGTTCTCATTATAGCCCCCAGGTTGTTCACCAAATGCATGGCAGTAATAGCAGCTCACTTGAGACTGCAGGGATTCTGGGTGTTTTCATCTAGATGACTGGTTTATTATTACCATCCTGACCAAGCATCAGTTGATAAGGGCAAGGAATTAGGTTCTTCAGACTTGTCCTCATCTGGGAATAACCATAAACTGTGACAAGTCACAACTGGAACCAACTCAAAATGTGGAATTCATAGGAGCAGTTTTCAACACAAAGTCAATAATAGCTTCATTGCCTCCCTCAAGAGTACAAATTATATGATCACAAGTCAGAAAATAAACTGCAATACCATGATTTCAGTCCCCTTGATCCTTCAAGCTCTAGGATCAGTGGGATCAGTGATAACCCTAGTACCTTCAGTGAGATTTTATGAGTATTCTCCAGTAGATGCTAGCAACTCAGTGGTTGATACGTTAGCAATCCATGTTAACCCAAGTACTGATCACTCAGACATGCCAAAGAAATCTCCGGTGGTGGATTCCATCAGATCAGGCTCTACAAGGCTGTTTGTGCATCCCCCTCAGCCCAAGGCCATAGTGACCATGGACACTTCACAGTTGGGGTGGAGGTGCATTTTCTGGGGAAAATGGTCCAAGGCATTTGGTCCTGAGAAGACACCAAGTTGCATATCAGTGTTCTAGAGATGAGAGCAATGCTTTTAGTGTTGCAGGCCTTCCAGAATGCTCTTCCTTCAGAGATGATTGCAATTCAGATGGACAGTACTTCAATAGTTTGGTACATCAATAAACAGAGAGGGACCAGATTATACCCCTTGAGTCGAGAAGCACTCGGAGTATGGCAATAGGAGTCATAGCAATGCACATTCCGGGGAAGTCCAGTATGATATAAGACAAATTGAGCAGGTCCTTTATTCTACCTCACGAGTGGTCTTTCAACAAGAGTGTGATGGAAATTATTTTTTTTTTTTCAATGGGGCCAGCCTTGCTGCGATCTTTTTGCTTCTCCCTTAAACAAAATGCAGCAGCTACTTTACCCTAATCCCCCTACAGAGAGAATCACTGAAGGATGCTGTGCTTCATGATTGCCCCCCTGGTTTACTTTATGCCTACCCACCAATTCCATTAATTCCAACATTTCTACAGAAAACTCTCAGATTGGAGAGCAAAGTCATCATCACTGCACCATACTGACCTCAACAGATTTGGTTTCCCTTCCTTTGGCCTCACTTACTTCACCAGCCTTGGATTCTGAATCCGATTCCAGACCTCCTGTCTCACCCAACTGGCATAATCCATCCTGACATCTCAAATCTCAGGCTGACCATCTAGTTTCTTCAATTCCATTAATAGCCAGACAACCAATGCTCTTTTCCCCTGCCCGACATAGTCTTTTATCTTCCTGTAAACCTTCAACACGAAAACTTTATACAAGTAAATGGAAAAGATTAATTTACTGGGAACAACACAATCTTGTTGAGCCATTTTCAGCTCCAGTACATAACATACTTGAGTTTTTAGTTTTACTTTTTAAAGAAGGGGCTAGTTCCTCAACCATTAAAGTTCAGTTAGCAGCAATATCAAATTTTCACATTGGATTCGAAGGTCCTTCAGTACTGTCTCACAAATTGTGCGGAGCTTTCTTGAGAAGCACTCACCTTTTGAGACCTCTGTTTAAGGGCCCTACTCCCCCATGGGGTCTCAATCGGTTACTGCAGGCTCTAATACATTCCCTCTTTCAACCAGCAGCTAAGTGTGACGCTTAAGTATCTTAACTTGGAAAACTGTTTTTCTAGTAGCCGTTACCTCTGCTAGACAAATTTTAGAGATTCAAACCTTGTCTTCAAAACCTCCATACTTGATCTTTCACAAGGATAGACTGACACTATGAACTAATGCCGCCCTTCTTCCCACATTGGTGTCAGAAAGTAATATCAATCAATCCATTAATTTGCCAATATTCTGCTCTAATTTGGCAAACGAGGGTGAATACTTGTTACATTTTTACCTGCATAGAACAAAAGACATCAGAAAAATGGATCAATTGTTCATTTCCCTTGCAGAATTGAAATTGGGTAAACCAGTTGCAAAAGTAACCTTAGGTAGATGGCTAACTGATTGTATTTCATTTATCTATAGTAAATTGCGTATTACTTTACCACAACCTTTATGAGCTCATTCAGCTAGGTCCATGGCAGCGTCTTCAGTTTTTCTGTCCAGAGACAACATATGTGCAGCAGATACTTGGTCTACTCCCTATACTTTTATTACTCATTTCAAATTAGACCTGGTCTCCAGGGGTAGAGCATCATTTGGTTCAACTGCGCTCAGGAATATCCTTCCTTAGAGTTCACCCAGGATTATAGGTAGCTGGGGACTCTGTCCCATCAGTTAAGAATAGAATGAAAATTGACATCAGATAAAGAAATTATGTACTTACCATAAAGTTCTATCTGTGTTGTCCATTTTCATTCTTCCTCAAATTTTATTTATTATTTTATTTTGTTAAACCGAGAACTGACTAAACCGATTTCGTCCATTTTCTGTGGAGGCCCGGGAGAAAAAGGACCACAACAAACAAAAAAAGACAAAAACAAACAAACAAAACAAACTAGTTTAGTTATTTACATATAATGTGGGAGATTAAACTAGTATGTCAATGATGGGAATAAGAATAAAAGAATATCAATGTCATAGTTATATTATTATTTTTTTAGGGTATTTCATTTAAAAAAAACAGTCTGGTAAAAAAAAGAGAAAAAGCAATATCAAATTTCCTAAATTCCCACCTACCAACCCCCATCCTTTCTGTTCACAAACTTCTGGATGAATGAGCTGTTAGAGGGACATCATTGTCCTTTTATGTTGAACTCCAGATATAATTTTTTCCTTTATTGAGCACATGCAGTTTTATGTCTCCTATATTTATGCATGTTAAACATTCCTGTTTTGGTAAAGTCAGCAAACAAGATCTGCGGTAGCTTAGGGTTGGTGCATTATGAGTAAGGGAGGAGCACGAGAGCTTTTTGGTTATCATGAGCTTTAGTAATAGCCAAGTCAGATCCAAGGATCAGATCTGAACCCATCAGTTGTGGAAGAATGAAAATGGGCAGCACAGATGGAACATTATGGTAAGTACATAACTTCTTTTTCCCACTTATTTCTTTCTTCTCCATCACAGTTCTAACATTTGCTATCTAATTCTTTGAAGGCTGCTTGGAGTATAAAAATATTTGCGTAAACACTTCCAAGGAAAGATCCTAAACCTTCTGTCTGTGTTGCATACTTGGGAGACAGTTTGAGCAAGTCACTTGGCAAAATTCTCCTCCTGGGCAGAATCTGAAAAAGGTTCATGTGGATTTTAGCTGTACCACAGTTAACAAAACAAGTATATGCAAATAAATATATGTATGCAGGGGACATAGAAGCTCTCAACTGTCCTTGATTTTGCAGAATGTCCTTGCCTTGCATTTTGCTCTGATGTTCTTTGTGTTTCACTGTTACAGTCATCACATTTGGGTTATCCCTGCCAGGGTAGTCCTCTGCCGGCCTGAATGCCAGAGGCTTAGTATTTCTGCATTGGTTACTGTCACTTCAGGACTGACGTTGGGTCATCAGTAGTATAAAGTAAGGCAGCCGATGCCATTACATCAGTCTTTCTTGCCGAGGAGCTCGAAGCAGAAGCAGTTTGCACGAGTACCTGTCGGCCGCTACCTGAGTTTCATCTTCCAAATTGAAGCTGAAGTCTTCTAAAAGCTAAGTACCCCGTTGCGGATCCTTTTATCGTGCTCTAATCGATGTCAGAAAAAGTTAACAATTGTCTCGCCTGTGGAAAGCAAACCCCACACCGAGACTTTCATTCTTACTGCGTCACTTTCTTAGGCCCAGCCCACGATGTCCCTCACTGTCGCTTTTATGCTTTAACAACAGAACAATACATTGTTGGGCCCTTATTGTAGCTAGATATTTTCACTTACCGTCCTTGATTTCTGATATGGCTTCAGTAAGCCAACCGACAGCAGATCATCCAAAAAAAGTAAGGATAAAGACAGAGACAGACCGCACAGATCCAAACCAACCAATGACATTTCCATTAAGCTAGTCGTCAGTTCTCTGGTTTTCAGTGAGGCGCTTTCTCAGCCCCTGATGCCCGCTTCTGTGGATTTGCAGGCTTCTACTTAGGCCCTTTTGGAGTAGAGTATGCCTCAAAACTCTTCTTCGACTAAGGATCCTGTGGTTGTCTCACCCTCGGATGGGTCCGTAGCTGGCGAGCAGGCACCGGCTTCCAAGGAAGTACTTCGCACTACTGATTCTCGTCACAAACCGATGACTTCTTTCGCATCTACTGTTTCAAAAACTACCGAGTTTCTATGGCTCGGTACGAACCACACCCAAGAAACTGACGACCCAATCTCAGGCACCTGCTTCCTTGCCTCAGTCTCAAATGCTTAAAACGGCGAAAGCCCTTGTCATGCTTATCATGGGAAGCCAAGCTACCCCTTCCAAAAGGAAAAAATATCTGTCCCCAGTAGTTTTGTCTGAACAGGAGTCTGATGACTCTAATACATCTGAATATGAAGACATGCAACCCCTCTCTGCTTATGAGGATTCTGACGCAAAGGAATCCATTCCTTCAGCCTCCACCCGAGGACTATTCCTTTGGGGAAACCCTTCATACCTTAAGGGAGCATTTCCAATGGGAATGTCAGGACTACCCTCAGTCTAAAAAGAGACTCAAAGAGAATTTTTGGATCTTCCACAGCACAGACCCCTGGCCATTCCCCCAGTCCTGGATGTTGTGGATGATGTTTTTTCTGTAATCCAGTTTGACTCCTGACTACTGAACCCTACTGCACCCAGACAACCAGATGGGTATTAGAGTCCCTGACTCACACAAATTTCTTTTCAAAAACCGTACTGCTGACTCTGAGGTAATTTCTCAAGGACCCAAAGGAATTAAAGCAGCCTCTGCTAAGAATCCCATCCGCTCAGATAGGGATTCCCAAGCATTAGACAGATGGGGTAAAAAAGTATACATCTCTGCTACTTTTGCTATCAGAACACTAAATTGCCAGTTCCATATGCTAAAATTTCAGCAACATACCATGGAACTCCTCAAACAAAAAGTGTCTTCCTTTCCTGCTTGTGCAGAATCTAAAGAGTTACAAGAGTTAATGCATTCTGCAAGTCAAGTGACTAAGTATACCTTACACTATGGTTTTGACGCCCTAGAAGCTTCTTGCAGGGCAGCAATTACCGGTTCTGTCCTTAGAAGACATGCAAGGCTTAAGGAACAGCCCTTGCCAGACCATGTTAAATCTAATTTGTTGGATGCACCCTTACACAAAGACAACTTATTTGGCACTAAGTCAGAGGAGGTGTTAAAACAGATGGAAAAAAAAGCTAAATCTATGCAGACAATTAAGAACTTCCTACAGGTCCAGCCACCAAGGTTCATCAGGAACTGCCCCTCCAAGCACTGGTCCTTTCCAGCTCTCACAAGGTCAGTTCAGCCCAGACCTCGGGGAAGCAAACCCCGCCAGATAACAGCCACAGGGAATGCAGAGATCAAAACACTGGAATTCCTCCATTTCAAAACCAGGGAGTTCTAAGCCACCCCCTCATGGTAAGAACTTACAATGACTCTCTTCCCCCACCCCCTCCATTTGCCCACCTAAACTTATCCCTAAGGGGAAAACACTCCTTTCACACAAGCACCTGAGCCACCATTACCAACGACCGCTGAGTCCTCAACATAGTGCCCCAGGGATACATATTTTCTTTCCACACTCTTCCAACCCCAAAAGGGTTCCCAGATCTACCTCTAAGCCAGTGGGCAGCGGTGAAAAAGCAAGTCCTTTCCCTGCTCTCTCTGAGGGCAATAGAAGCAGGTTCCTGCAGGACAGCTAGGCCAAGGTTCCTACTCCAGACTATTTCTGGTACCCAGAAAAGAGGGCACCTGGCAGCCTATCCTCTATCTATCCATTTTAAACACCTTCCTGGTGATACCAAAATTCAAAATGCTCACCCTCCAGCAACTGCTACCCATGCTCTCCAAGGATGCTTGGCTAGTCACCCTAGACCTAAAAGAGGCCTACCACATCCCTATCAGGGAATCATGCAGGAAATATCTATGTTTCAGGGCAGGATCCCTGCACTTCCAGTTCTGTGTGCTTCCCTTTGGCTTATCTACTGCTCCCAGAGTTTTCACAAAGTGTCTGGCTCCCACCATTGGCTTTTGCAGACAAAGGAATATCCAGATTTACCCATGCTTAGATGACTGCCTAATTCAGGCAGACAGAAAAAGCTGCTCAAGCACCTGGCCTTTGTAAAGTCCTTACTGACCTCCATAGGGTACACTATCATTGAAAAGAAATTCAAACTAGTACCCACCCAAATGATTATACTCCTGGGAGCAAGCCTGGGCACAGCCTCCCAGATGGCATTCCTTACACCAGAAAAGCAAACTTACCTAACAGCCTATTTCTCCCAACTAGCCACCAGACCCCAGTTGTCTGCAAGGAAAATCCTGCAAGCTTTGGGGTTCACGGCATCTTGCATTCTACTCATTCCATATGCCAGACTGCATGTGAGGAAACTTCAGTTGTACCTAAAACGCTTTTGGTGTCAACACTCTTAAGACCTGGAAACGCTTATACCAATGATACCTTGCCTAAAGAAAGTTTTTCTTTGGTGGGGAGCAGCATGCTCCCACAACAAGGGACTACCTTTATTACCGCCCCCCGCCACCCAGACCCTCACCACAAATGCATCAGACTATGCCTGGGGTGCTCACCTCGATGGAAGGTGCATACAGGGCCAATGGAGCCCACAGCAAATCCATCTGCACATCAGCCAGAAAATGATGTTAGCTGTCCAGCACACATTGACAGCTTTCAGGCCCCTGATCAAAACAGAGAACACCACTGCAATGTGGTATATCAACAAGCAGGGAGGGACTCGCTCCTACCCTTTATGAAGGCTGGCCATGACCCTTTGGCACACAGCCCCTAACATGCAACTCCACCTGTTAGCACAATTCCTGCCAGGTTCTCTAAACTCTCTGGCAGACCACTTAACCAGAAATCTTCTGAACCCACACGAGTGGCAACTAGACAAAAGAACCTTCACCTTAACTCAGAAATGGGGCACCCCGAAGGTCGACCTCTTTGCCTCCCACACTAACCATCAGCTCAGCAAGTTCTGCACCAGGGAACATCACTGCATGGCTTGGAAAGTGGATGCCCTATTCTTTCCCTGGGTCAGTCTATCGGTCTATGCATTTCCTCCACTACCTCTCATCACCAGGGTGTTGCTCAAAATAAGGGAGGAAAACCAAGGACAATTCTTATTGCTCCAGACTGTCCTCGCCAGCACTGGTACCCACTGCTGTGCAGCCTTTTCCCACTGCCACCATGGCGTCTCACTCAGACCCCAACCCTTCTGACCCAGAGGGAAGGAGAATTCATGCATCCCCAATTGCAGACCCTTAATTTGGCAGCCTGGCTTATTCCCTGATCATTGATTAATCTGCCAACCTCAGTAAACAGGTTCTAGATGTTATACTTGAGGCCAGTCGCCCTAGCACTAAGAAAGTCTTATGCTGACAAATGGAAAAGGTTCTGCACCTGGATTCAGGCCAAGAGAGCCGATATGGTACAACCCTCCTTACCTCTCATCCTGAATTACCTAGCTGACATGTACACAGTGGTCTCTCTTTTTCCTCTATTAAAATCCATGGCTCTTGTTATCCATGCTCATTTCCACACTGAGCAGCCCCTTTTCTCACACCCTCTGATCAAACAATTCCTAAGAGGGGCTAGCAACTTGAGGCCACCCAGAAGAGCACCCACTCCAGCTTGGGACCTTAACCTTTTGTTGGAAAAGCTCACACTGTCACCATTTGAACCAGCATCTTCAACAGAGCTAAACTTTCTCTCCTGGAAGACAGCTTTTGTTCTGGCCAACACTTCAGCCAGAAGAGTCTCTGAGCTACAAACACTCATGGCTGTGGAGCCCTTCCATCATCTTCCATGCTGACAGGGTTTCCTGCAGGACTAACCCATCCTTCATGCCCAAAGTGGTGTCCAATGTGGCTCTCAACCAATCCATTCATCTGCCCACCTTTTTTCCTAACGCACAAAACAAGGGGGGAAGGATCATGCACCCTCTAGATGTACACAGACAGCTCAGATTGTATCTAGACAAGACTAAACCATTCAGGAAGTCTGATCAATTACTGGTTAACTTTGCTGCAGGGGCAGAAGGCAAAGCCATTTCCAAACAAACAGTTTCCAAATGGATAGCACACTGCATCCATTTCTGTTACAAGCAACATGGAAAACCTCCCCCTAACGGGGTCAGGACTCACCCACCAGAGCAATCTCCACCTCTGCAGCTTTCCTCAGAGGAGTCCCCACCAGGGGCATCCTGGAGGCTGCCACCTGGACATCTGTTCACACTTTCACCAAGCATTACCACCTGCCTATCTTCTCCACATCCAGGGCAGGCTTTGCCACTGCAGTCTTACAGGGCATCCTAGCCAGCCCCTAGTCTCCTTGACTGCCTCCACCCTTTTTCTCAGCTTTGGGAATCAACCCAAATGTGATGACTGCAACAGTGAAATATGAAGAACCTAGTACAGTTGTGTACACTTACCATAAATGTAGATGTTCAAGTGTATTCACTGTTGCATTCCTGGTTTCCCTCCCTCCATGCCCCCTTTTTTTCTCTCTCTCTCTCTCTCTCTCACTACTTACAAGGAACTTTTTGGTATTTACTTTCTACTGATGGGGTTCTTCCACCATAACCTGGCTCCCATTTGTGGGGCTCCTGACAGGGCAATAAAAACTGGTGTAATGGCGTTGGCTGCCTTGCTTTATGCTACTGATGACCTGACGTCAGTCCTGAAGTGACAGCAACCGACACAGAAATACTAAGCCTCTGGTATTCGGGCTGGCTGAGGGCTACCCTGGCAGGGATAACCCAAATGTGATGACTGCAACAGTGAATACACTCGAACATCTACATTTATGGTAAGGGTACACAACTGTACTTTCTTCATATGATTTGTTTCTGGCAAATAATTAAGAGGTTGCAGTCAGTAAAGCATGCTCAATATTTAAGTGTCAAGCTTCACAACCTACAGAAAAGCATCCTAATTCAAAATCTGTTCCAACAACTTGAATTCCATATGTACATAAGGGCAGTAGCTGTCTCTGATTTGGGTCCTTGGCCCCTTATTCTTGAGGTGTAGGAGGGATGCCCTGTGTTTTGCACTGTATTTTGACATCAGCAGCTTAGCATATACATTCATGTGTGGAAGTTATTTTACTAGTTTGTTTATACATCTCGGATGTCAGATTGCAATCAATCACTGTACAGGAGGTTGCATTAGGTTGCACCCTGATGTCCATTATTTATGTATATATTCAGTCATTGGATCCCAATTCAACATTGGAAGTGGACACAACCTTCTATTGTACTGTAATTGGTGGGCATATGTTTGGGGGATGGAGGTTGCAGTGGTTAGATACTTTATGATTCTGATGGCAACAAGGTGAATTACATGTTACTTGTTTATGCAATTATTCATTCAGTTTACACCAATCAAGCATTAGAAGTGTACACAGCCATAAAATGTGCTGCTCTTGGTGTGCACATTTGTGTGTGGGTGTGGAGAGGGAGTGTTAAATTATTAAGGATATTTGTTTTTATTTTGTAATCTGATGTGTGTATATTCAATAAATGTAGTTTTAATTGCTGGGTACTGGGCTATTTGTGGATGAGAGTGACTGATGGTACTGTCACTTCAAGTTGAATGGTCATTATTTTCACTTTGCATGACGAATATACATTTGTGTGAAGCAAATTGAAATGCCTTACTGTGGCTACAGTTTGTGTAAAACAGATGAAATGCATTTCTGTGACTTCTTTCATTATAGGCTATGTTTTGGGCAGTACAGCTTTTGTGGTGTTTACTTCATTCAGAAGTTGCTGAACATACTCCTTATATCTGCCTTTATTGTCCTGTGGACTGGTAAGCAGGTTATTGCTGACATTTCCTATGGCAGTTGTTTGATTTCCTATTTTCTTTATCTTTCTATCTTTGACTTACAGCCTGATTTGTGCCACCTACTTAATCACTTTTCAGAAGCACACACAGTGCCCGTGATGGCTTTTTTGGGATGATCTTACCCTCATTCTGTTTTATAAGGGTGTGCTAAATCTTATGAAGGAGGATAGAAAATCCTAATGCAAGGAAATCATAGCTATCTAAGTGGCCCCATAAGAAGAATTGGTTTCATTTTATGTAATCTGTATCAGACCTTTAATAATCAGGTTTAGCTTACACCTCTATAAAACTACACTAGGGGAAGAATGCTTCAATGTGATAGTGTTCAATCTCGCCGTTTGTTCTTACACATGGGTTGAACGATCTCCCTCGACGTGTGCGGTTCCTTTACAAGCTCTGCATCGAGAAGAAGCTCGAGACAATCTAATACCCACAATCCCCTCTGCCTTTACCTCAGATCTAGTTCATCTGAAGTTAAGATATAACTTATTTTGTTATATTTTATTGAATAATTTTGTTCTCTTTGATACTAGAAAGGATTACTTGATATACTGAGTGTTTGTGTGTTTGAGTAGGTTGATTCTCGGTACCGTTAATTTTATTAATCGGTTAGAGTTTTCTACCAACCCTTCTTAAATTTGAACCATTTATATCGGATTTGACACTAATTTATCGGATTTGACTTGTCTTTTTCTTGTAAAATGTCTGATAAGGTAAAATCAGGATTTAAGCGTTGTCAGTGTGGCCAGAAAATGTCAGTGACTGACAACCATAGTTCAAGAGGACTGTTCTATCTGTCACTCTTTTAGTGGGAGGATGGACAGAGGTTTATTAAAACCTTCTTTTCAGGAGGCTCTGGATGCTTCTGACCAGGCATCAAATCCTCTAAGGAATGAGCTCTTCAGCAAAGTTAGATCACCGGTTCCACAGACGTGTTCAACTGATGTCGGTTCCTGAGCCTCGAGTCTTGGAACCGGTGATGGAGCTCTCTCGCCGACCTTATTGAGGTCGGGCTCTCTTTCGGTTCCTCGACCCGTTCTTCTTCCAAACTCTCCATGTCGATGTGTGGATGTGTGGGTGCAGAAGTTATTGAGCATTCGGCCCTGTCCAAACTTATTTCAGTTTCCACCCAGTTGGTGTCGAAACTTGAAGGCCTCCCAGTGTCTCCATCCATTCCTCCTCCGAGACCTGTTCAGTCTTTGAAGAGGTTGATCTTCTGATTGTGGAGCCCTCGGGTCCAGAACCGTCTTTTCTCGGTCTGTTCCTCTCACGATCTGTCCTTGGTTCCGGGCGAAGTCGAACTCGATTCTCTCCCCTGAAAGTCGATGCCTCGGTGCCTGTTTGGGATTCTTCCCATTTCTTGGAACCGGGAGATTCGGAAGGTGTTGCCTACTCAGACAACCACGACAGTAGAAGCCAGCTCTCCCCCCCATAAAGGGCCGCTATCCACCTCTGCACCCACTGCCACATCCAAGCGTCGAGCACCAGTGTCTCAGCCACCCCTGGAGGTGCCCCTCTTCCTCGGAGGCTTCGGATGCTCCCCGAAGAAGCCCTAGGAAAAGATTGTGTAAGAGGAGACACTTGGATTCTCCACAAGAATCCTTGACATCTGATACTGACTTAGATGAGTCAGAAGGGTCCCGAAGTCACCTTCAGAAGATGTCTCTTTTTGACATATTGGAGAATCCTGAAACAGAGGTGACTGGCAGTCCTTCCTTCTGAGGATGAGTCAGTTTTGCTGAAGGCATTTGGTGCTCGCCCTTCTTCCTCCTTTGATGAATTAATGGAACTAATTGCTCAAGGGGCGTGGAGCTCCTGACACAGTGGAACCAGTCCCAAGGAAACCCAATAAATACATCACGGCACCTCAGGACAAGTCCTACTAAACAAAAGGAGTTCCAGTGGGCGCTATGGTGGTGGCAAAAGGAGATGTCGGAATCTTCCTCATCTGTCCATCCCTAATAAAGATTCTAGGACGATGGATCCATGCGATCCCTGAACTATTTGACACAGAGGGATCTAGTCAAAGAGTTGGGAGATACCCTCCAGGGTACTACAGATGTGGCTGTCTCAGAGAAAGTGACACATCCATTGTGAACTCGTCCATGAGGCTGATTTCCCTCGCGGCGAAGGTTGTGAGGGCAGCAGCTTCAGCGATTGCTCACAATCCTGGATGCGCTTATGTTCAACGGAAGCCTTCATGCGGAAGTCTTCCTTTACTGCGCCCCATTTTGGTGTGTGCCTCTCTTTGCCCCCAAAAAAGGAGACCCCTTACCGGTGTGAACAGGAGGGAAAGACTCTGTCTGCTGTCGTGGTGGAAAATGTGGTTTGAAAACCCCAAGGATCTTTCCCAGGCACACAGGGAGATGCCCTTCTAGAGGCAGAGGAGGGGCAGAGGTGCATCAAGGTGACAGGGATACACTCCTGGTAAACCTTTCCAGCACTCCTGAGAGGAGGCCCGACTGTCCTGCTCTGGAGGCGCTTTATACCCTCAGGCCTGGCAAAATATATCTACAGACAAGTGGGTAATTACAACATACCCTTTCTATCCCATCCAAAAAAAAGAGACTCCCAGATGTCCCGCCCATTCAGAGAGCAGACTCCCAGAGAGATGTGTGCCCCCATGCGAGAGCCAGCAGCTATAGAAATTTCAAAGCTGCTAAGAAAAAGTCATCCAACCAGTCCCAGCGGACCAGCAAGGATTCGGGACTTACTCAAGGTTCTTTTAGTTCCAAACAGGGGACTGGAGGCCCATCCTGGACCTAAGCTACCTCAATACCTTCGTCAGCAAAGAAAAGTTCTGCATGGTCACGCTTCAATCGATGCTTCTATTCTTACAGTAGTCCGACTGGATTTGCTGAATAGATCTAGAAGATGCATACTACCACATCAAAATGGCCAGGGCATCCAGAGATCATTTCCAGTCACTTTTTCAATCGAGCCCTGCCCTTTGGTCTGACCTCAGCCCCAGGGTCTTCACCAAATGCAATCTGGACGACTGGCTCCTTTCTGCCACCACCCAGCGTCAACTATTACAGGCCAGAGACTTTACTCTTCAACTGTGTGTTCACCTAGGAATTTCAAAGTATCTTGTTCATAGGAGCAGAATTAAACACACGTCAGTTAATTCTAAGACTTCCCCCAGAAAGGATACTATCACTGCAGACTCACATACGTCTTCTACTTTTGTCAAGGAAATCTCCAGCAAAACTGGTACTGAAGGTTTTGGGACTCATGTCAGCCTCTATGGCTACTGTTTGCACAATGGTCGTTTCAACAACTACCTCTAACACACGAGATTCTTTATACTAAAACATGCAAAACACATCTAAACTGGATTTGTGCTACTGATAGGGAGGCTTTCCGGGAGACACAGGAAGGCGGAATGGACCATTTTGGGTACAATTCAATGTTCTAGAGTTGAGGGCAGTGTTTTTCTTCCTCTGGGAACTATTGCAGTTCAGGCCGGACAACATGTCAGTAGTCTGGTACATAAACATATCAGCTATGCAGAGGCCATGAGAATCTGGCAGTGGGACAGGCTGAGCAGAGCAATTCTGTTACGACGAGTGGTCCCTAAAACCATTTAAAAGTCAGTTTTTTTCGAACATTGGGGCCAGCTTTCTTATCCTGATCTGTTTCTCCTGCCAAATAAATCCATGAGCAGAACTACTTTCCTATTACCTCCAGGAAGAGTCCCCAGGACGCACTGATTCACGATTGGCCCCTGGGACTCCTGTCCGCATTTCTCCATTCCTCCTGATATCAAAGTTTCTCCAGAAAGCCAGAAACCTACACAGGACAATAATCCTCATTGCATTCTGGGCCCTCGTCAAATTTGTTTTCCTTCCTGAAGACACGCCAGATCTATTGACTCACCATCCCACGCTCCTGTCCCTCCATCAGCCAGGTCTGATCTTCTTTTAGCAGCAGCAGTGGAATATATTGGTGGCTTTCATAAAGCTTCCACTACTAAAACATATTCTAGTAAATGGAAGATTTGTATGCTGCTGAATAATACACAAGTGGATCCTTTTATAGCTCCTTTGAATAAAATATTAAGAGTTTTTAACGGACTTATTCCATCAGGGTGCTTCTCCTGCTACACTAAGAGTTCAATTGGCTGCCATTTCAAATTTCCATGTGGAAGAATGAGACTTTGTAAAGCCTTTTAGGGGTTTTTCATATTAGACCACCAGTCAGATCTCAGTCTAAACTTGTTGTTATCTAAATTAATGTTGCCCAGCCTCCTCTTGCCCATTAAAATTTTTGTCCTGGAAGACTCTCTTTTGGTAGCCATTACTTATCTGAACTTCAGGCTCTCTCAATCAAGCACCCTTATTTGATCTTTCACTCTGACAGAGTTTCTCTTGAACTAATTCATCCTTCCTCCCTAAAGTGTGTTCTATTAACAATATTAATCAGTCCATTGAATTACCCACCTTCTTCAAAAATCACTCCAACAAAATGGCACAGTATGTTGCACAAATTAGATGTTCACAGACAACTAAGATTTTACTTGGATAGAACAAAAGATCACAGAAAAACTGATCAACTTTTGTGGCCTTTGCTGATAGCAGGAAAGGACTAGAACTCTTTCTAAGTGGCTAACGGATTGTATAATCTATGTCTATGATTCCTCAAATCTAACTCTCTTACATAAACCCAAAGGACATTCCACAAGGTCAGTGTCTACATCTCGGTCTAAGCCACATACATTCATTTCTCATTATAAGGTAGACAAGGTTTCTAGGGACAGGGCAACCTTTGGTTCCACTGTGCTCAACCTTCCGTGAGTTCCTCAGGAACAAGGAGCTAGGGATGCTACAGATTGAACACTATCACATATAGAAGTTTATGTCTACCATAGCGTTCCATGTGGAGTGTTCAGATGCCTGGCCGGGAGCATTCTGCTTCTGCTTTGCAGATGTGTACATAGTTGGCATATATATATATATATATATATATATGTCTATGTGTCTTTTTATATATAGTTATATATAGACTCTTAGTTCTGTGCATATGTGATGTAAGCATGTTTCTCTCGAGAGGACTGGTTTGCTTGCAAACTAGATCTGAGGTAAAGGCAGAGGATTGTGTTATGGGATCTGAACTGTGTTTTAGAAAAACTGACTTTGGACCCTTTTGAACCAACTAATCCCTCCTCCCTTCAGTACCTATGTTGGAAGATACTATTTTTGGTGGTTGTTACCCCTGATGGAATGTCTGAGTTTCAAGTCTTGATATGCAAAGAACATTTCCTTGTTTTTCTTCAGAACAGGGTCTCCCTATATACCAAGCCTGCATGCATGATTTAAGTAGTATCCAGAATGAACCTGAATCCGGCCATTCTTCAACCAGTTTTCTTTCCAAAGCCTCAGAATTCAGGAGAAAGTATAAGCAAACTTAGATGTTTGCATATATCACTGCTGTTGTAGCCGTAAACTATATGGAACATTCTGACAAGGATCAGACCTGCCCACCTGCTTTCAGAATTTTAGAGCTCCTTCCACATGCCCTAGTCACTAGCATGCAGGAGGGATGTAGAGTAAAACCTATGACTAGGGTACCAGAATTTCAAAGCTTTCTTGCCTTAGAAGAAAGAGAGGCTAGAACCTTGCAAGATGGAAATATAAAAGCAAATCAGTCTCACTCTGTGGCAAAAATATAGCAAAATTAAGGGGGAGGGGTTGGAGGGTGTGAGTGGCTACCGCAGCAGTTATCTATTTGAACAATTACTGTAATGGTGCATTTACTTATAAAACTGTACTATGTTCATCATTATATATCTGCTGCAATAGCCTTAAACAATATGGCATGAATACTAGAGATTATTGAATAAAGCAGGAGGAAGCTGGGTCAGAGCCCAAGATCCCTTGGTTAGTAGTCCTAGTGAAAGCTGCTTTAGACTACAGAAGGATTCTCATTTATTGAGCTTGGTAAAGGTGTGCTCAGATCAAGTTACTACTTATAGTATATTTCTAGAGTCCAGCCCTTTCTTAAAAGCCACAGAAGTAACTAGGGCCCTAGTAGAATGGGCCCTGAAATTGTTTTGTTATGGTGAAAGTAATTAAAAGCAATAGTATAGGACAGCCATTTGGAAATGTTCTATTTAGACATAAGTTGACCCTTACTGTTATCTTCAAGGGAGCTAAAAAAGTTGATCAGATAGGTTCATAGGCAGGTACTAGGCTATCTGCCCGAAGGCATTTATAAGCATAGCCAGTTTGTGTTGGCTTTCTCTGCCCCCTTAGATTAGTTCCCTGTGCCTCTGTCCAGCAGAGCCACTGAAGTGATCCCCGGCGTAAACTTTCTGTTTCCCATCCACTTGTCAAGGTTTCTCTTGAAGAGTGCTAGTGAGGAGCTCTGCCTAATGTAGATTGGAATCTTGTTCCAAAGCTTGGGAAGTCTCTGGGACAAGAATCTATCCCTCCAGCACTTCCTATTTATTGTTGTGGTGAGGTTTAGATCCCTAGAGCGTGTGGCTCGAGGGGATAATGTCTTCTTTAGATAGAGCATGTCCATCAATTCTGGGTTGGACATGGCCTTATATGTCAGGCAGAGATCACCTCTGAGCAGGCGGTATGCAACCGAGTACAGCTGTAATTTCTTCAGTCGAGCTGCATAGGGCATCTGTTTGAGGCCAGTGATCCTCTTGGTTAGGTACTTCTGTGTTTTTTCCAGCTGTTGCAGGTGTCTTGTAAGGTACATCCCAAATGGGGCATTGTACTCTATGATGGGTCTGATGAGTGATGAGTAGAGGGGCACAATGACCTCTTTTGATCTGGATGCAAACCCTTTTGTGATTAGGTGCGCCACATAGAAGGATTTTCTAACCACTTTGGCAATGTGATTATCAAAGGGGAGATTACTGTCTACTTGGGTCTCCAGATCCCTTATTACGTTTTCTGTATTTAGGGGACTACCACCTATGTGGTAGTTTGTGGGTACTTTGTTATTTCCAAAGGAATAACTATGCACTTTTTGGCATTTAGCTTGAGGCCATGATTTTGACACCAGGTATCCGTCTCAGTTAGACCCTTTTGGAGGATGTCTGTATCAGCTGGTGAGTCAATTATAGCCCCTAGTTTGCAGTCGTCTGCGAACTTGGTCAGCCATAGTCCTCCTGTGCTTGTCTGTACCTCTGAGAAGTATATGTCGAACAGGAGGGGTCCTAGGACTGAGCCCTAGGGAACGCCACTTGTAACTGGTTTAGAGTCAAACCTAGCTCCCGCAACTCTCAGCATGTGGGTTCTGTCCATGAGCCAATTGGCAACCCGTCTTGTGACATAGGAGTTTATGTTCAGGCTGGTGAGCTTGTCTATAATACCAGAATGGGGAATGGTGTTGAAAGCCTTTGCAAGGTCTAGGTAGGCTGTGTGTACCACCTTTCCCTCATCTATAGCCTTGGTAACTGTCTCAAAGAAGTCCACCAAATTTAAGAGGCATGATCTGCCCTTAACAAAGCCAAACTGGGTAGGGTCCAGTGTTTGGAGGTTCCCAATGTCTCTGTTAATGAGTTCCATGATGATGCGCTCCACAACCTTGCAGAACAAGCTAGTCAGGCTTATAGGGGGATAGTTCCTGGGGTCTGTTGTGGCTCCACCTTTGTGGAGCGGAATAACTGTTGCTGTGCACCACTCTATGGGTATGTAGCCTGTGGAGAGGCTGAGTTTGAACAGTGTGTCTAGGTGAGGGGTTAATTTGTGTTTGAGCTTGTGTAGGATGCAGCCTGGGACATTGTCTGGTCCCATTGATGCTGTGTTTTTGGCTTTGGAGAGGGCTATTTTAACCTGAGTGTCTGTGATTTCAGGGGCTCTACATTCTTCTGGTATGGTTATGGGCCCTTTTGGGGGTGAGAGGGGGGTGAAGTTTGCACTGAACCTGTCTGCCAGGATGTTGGAAATATCGGTTGGTTCAGTGTATTTTGTGCTATTCTGCAGTAACTCTGAGCAGATCTGAGCATTGCCTCTTAGATTTTTGACATAGCTAAAGAATGCCTTGTAGTTATCTTTGGAGTCCTTGGCACATTTTCTTTCAAAGCTCGCTTGGACGATTTTATGAGGGATCGTAGTTTCTTGCTGATAATGATCAGGGATGTCTTCCCTTCTTGGGATTTTACTCTTTTTTTGTACTAGTTTCCTCCTCCTATTGTATAGCTTGTTTATGGCAGGGGTCCACCAGACTGGTTTCCTTTTCTTGGAGGAGTGAGTCATGGTTTTGTTTGGGATAGCATGATCCATGCATTCTTGTAGTTGCCCGTAGAATACATTAGTAAAGGATTTTGCAGCTTGGACAGTGTTATCCTTTAGCATGGGGGCTTTAAACTTTCCACCTCCATCTTAAGTAACGTGAAGTTTGCTTTTGAAAAAGTTTTTCACTGTGGTTATCTTGACCGGGGATGGGGGCAGAATGTGGATATCCAAAGTGATTTGTTTATGGTCAGATCTAACCAGCGAGGGGTTGACCTCCGGTGTGGAACACCGGTCGTCCATATTGGTGATGACCAGGTCCAATATGTTGTCACCTCTGGTGGGAGTGTTGACCAGTTATTCCAGGGTGTTTGAGTTTGTATATTCTAGGAAATGTTGGGCAAGAGAGTTAGTACTTGAGTAGTTCTCCCAGTTAATGCTTGGGTAGTTGAAATCACTCAATATTAGGGTGTTTGGTAGGACCTTTATGTTACCCAGTGTTTCCAGAAATGTGGAATGGGGGTCCTGGGACATGGTGGGTGATCTGTAGCAAGCTGCAATTTGAATTGCAGTTTTGCCCATTGTGAGTTGCATGTGGATAATGTCTGAAGCATCGTGCTGTGCCACTAACCTAGAGGTGTGGGTATCCTTGATGAATATGGATACTCCCTCACCTTTTGTATTTCAGTCCTGGTTCTGTGGCCGGAATGTGTGGTATGAGTTGTAGTCTGGTAGTGTGGGGTGCTCTCTGTAGCCTTAAACCAGGTTTCTTTTACTGTACATATATTGATTTTCTCTATACTGAGGAGTGCCTCGAGTGTATGCATTTTGAGGTTTGAGATGTCTTGAAAGTCCTTGCTCTGTCAATCTAGTATTTGAATTGCCTGTGGATATTGAATGTGTAGCATTTCTTTTCAAAGTTACCCTATTGTTATGAAAAAAATGAGATAGGATTCACTTGCCATAAAAGCTTGTAACTCAAGTCAGTGCATAATACTGGTTTCCAAGATTTCTTCAAATCAGCTTAATAAGTCGATTCAAAGGGAAACAGTTTAAGTTTTTCTAATACAAAATTAAGATCCCAAGAAAGGAGATACCTGCCTTCTTGATGGGTGGATGTGTAAAACCTCTTTAAAAGGCTTTCACAAAAGGAAGGAAAGAAAGAGGGGGGTGGATCTACAAGACGATGTAGCCAGATATGAATCTTGATAGCGGAGTAAAAGAGGCCAGCTGGTAATGACTCATAAATATTGAAGAATCATAGGAGTCTTAAAGGGCCCAGTTTCTTGGGATGGCACTGAATAGAAACATTTTTCCACTAAATCATATATGATTTTCTAGTACTAGGTTTCTTTGTCTCCTTTAATACCTGCAGCATGTCCTCAGAAAACAAAAGGTGCCCAGACAGTATTAGAATTGTGTAATCCAGGTAGTCAATTAAAGTTGAAGTGTGTTTATATCAAACTAACCTGTCTTATGTGAATAGCTCCAGTTTGTGAGGAAGACTGTACTATTTGCATTTTTTTCATATCAGAGAACCACTGTTGCCTGGGCAAAAAGACCATTGCCACAATTATCTTTAGAGAATCCTGAATCTCTGAAAGAATTTTTGTCATCAGAAGAAAGGGTAGAAAAGCATACAGTGAAAAGGCATCTGTCTTCCAGGACTGCTTGCAAGGAGTCCTGGAGCAGAATTTGTTTGGCTGCTTGCTCTGACTGGAGGCAAAATGGTCTACTTGAGAAGTTCAATGCAGATGGATCAATTCCTGGAAGCCACCATGTGCAACTGTCATTCATGAGGGTCTGGCCTGATCCTACTCAGTTTGTCTGCCACAAGACCTGGTTGAAAGAACTATTTTCTCACCAGTTTAACTCTCTTTTCACAGACCCCAGCACTGAACTTTGAAATGATAGAGAGTGCTGGTTTTGAGTCCTAGCTGATTTGACACACTATTGAGTCTTTCTCATGTGAATTCCAGCTAAGAGAATGTTGAGAATAGTAGAGTAATATTTACTTTGTGTTGTGGAAGAAATGCCTGATAAGTGTATCTGGAAGATCTCTTAGAAACACTATTGTGTGAGATTTAATGATGCAAGACACATAAACCAAAGATTCTTGACAAGCTGCAAAAGAATCTATAAAAATTGAGCAATTCAAAGGGAAAATGTGAATGCACTGCAACTTGCCTTGGACTATTACACAAGCCAGATACTTTGTAAACACTTCTGTTGCTCTAGATAAACCAAAGAACAAAGTAGCAACAGAAAATGCAAACCAGTCCCAGAAATGCAAAACCTGCATGAAATTGCTGCTGTTTGAAATATGATAGCAAGCATCTTTTAAATTTAGTGTTACCAGAAAACTATGAGGAGGAATTGAGGAATAACAGAGGCTGCAGGAGAAACATTTTGAATTGATGTTTTAAGGTTTACAAAAGAAATGTCTAGGAGAGGTCTCAAAAGCCTTTCTCTTTTTAGCACTAATTTTCCTCTGTTAACCCCCCCCCCCCCGAGATAACATCTGACAGGTGAGTTTGATTGGGAGAATATAATATCCCTTAAAAATGAAGGGATTCCCAATGCCAGTTGTAACCTTTTAGGATGATTTTGACAGACAAGTTTCTGATGCCATGAAGTGAAGTGAAGACCTGATAGATTTATGGAATAACCAGGATAGGGAAGGGGAAAATCATGAAGGGGAGTATGTACTCAATCTCAAACAAACTACAGCTGAACACTAGAAGCAGAAAAAAAAGACCTGGAAATGTCATGGCATTGTGACAAAGGAAGAAGGAAACATCAAGATGCAGAACAACAGGAAAGTTCTTTCCTTTGAGGGAGCTCCTGGCTAGTGCTTATGCTTATGATGACCCTTCCTTTCTTCATCCTGCAGTGCAGCAGGCTAGCCCACTTTAAGGACAGCTGGTTCACTCTTATGTTAGGTGTGAGCAAAGCATATTAACCCAGGGATACAGGTTAGAGTTCAGTTTATGTTCCTACTTTCATGGGTCTACCCCTCATCCCCTATGACCAGAGGAGCTCTAAAGATCTTCCAGCAAATTATTGTTATAGCACAGTAGAAGCAGTGTCTTCCAAGAAAGAGGAAAGGGGATTGTATTTTGGACTTTTCATGGTCCCCACAAGGGTAACCTCTGGTGGTCAGTTTTAGACCTGTCTATATTAAACAAGTTTCTAAATGTCATGAGTTTCATAATGCTCACCTTGCAAACATATTCTTGTTACCTTGAAACCCCTGTTAGTGTGGACATGAGTGCATAACCTTAATAACTCAGTCCACAAGACTCACCTGGCAGTTTCTTAGATTGAGTGAATAAAGGACATTTCTAATTTACTTCCCTCGCATTTGGTCTCCCCACTGCATCAGGGGTGTTCAGCAAATGCCTGGCTTTGATGTTTACCTCCCTGAAGATCAGGAACACCCATATTTACCCCTTACTTTGATAAACACCTTTCTAAGCCCCTTCAGTTGTGGAAAAGGAAAACATTTTATCCCTAATGATCTCCAGTTTGAACAGCATGTGTTCTTTCAATTTTGCCTGAAGTAAGATGCTGCTAGTCTGTGATCTCCCATTTGAACAGCATGTGTTTTTTCAATCTTGCCTGAAGTAAGATGCTGATAGCGTCTATCAGAGAACATACTTAGATATGGAGAAGGGTCAGCTTTTTACTACCTGAAGAGAAACCCCAATTTCTGAAGAGCTTTTTCTCAAACTTTACTAAGATGAAAGGGGTCATGGCCAGCAAATTGCTTAGAATGTTATATTTTAGTTTCTAGCTGTATAGTGACTCAGAGAAGGCTACTCATGAGGAAACTCTAGAGGTACCTGATGAGGCTTTAGTAGCAGCACTGGATACCACTTATCCCCTCTATCAGAAAATAGCTTTTTAGTGGTTCCAGTATCTAGAAATTAAGTCAGGTTGCCTTATGATCCTACTGCAGGGAAAACAGACCCTAACCATGTCTTATAACATCATTTAGTACACCTTAAGGTGAATGAGACTGAAACAGGGCCATGCCAAGCAAGCACATGAATGTAAAAGGGTGATGGCCCCACTGTTAATCTTAAAGGCTTCCAGGATGGAACTGAATACATTGAGGGTGATAGACATAACAAAAGTATACTACATGAAAAGTAAGGATCCACCATTCTTAACAGCTGTGCAGGCTGACCCTATGGTCTATGAGATGGTGGTGCAGCTGGAGCTCAACTTGCAAGCAGCCTACCTTACTTTCATTTATAATGTACTGGTGAACAACCTGAATAGACCCTTGATCAACAATAAGAGAATGCTGGATCTGAAGGTCTTACAAGTTGTGTTAGAAGTGGTATCACCCTGTCGTGGACCTTTGTATCTCAGATAAAAATCATACCTTTCACAGCTTTTGCTTCAGGTTCCAAAGGTCGGGACAGCAGATACTTTATTCATACTGTCATGTCGCCTTGTATACCTTCCCTTACTTATCTGTGGTACTAAGGGTGCCCCAGAAGATGAGAGCGAACAGTCATGGTTCTTCTAATTGTTTCACATTGGCCAAGGCAACTGTGGTTTTTCATGCTGATGTTGGTCAAAGCAAGTCCCATATTTCTAGTGCAATACAGCTTGATTCTGACCCAAGAGTGAAGTGTATTAATGTACACAAACATCAAGATCCTAAGGCTTATAGCTTGGGTCCTGACAGCCTGCTCCTAAAGGACACTTATGAAAATGTAGAAAGAAGACCTAGTGCTAGGAAATCCAAGTAAGAGGCTTTCTGTGTGGTGTACTTCTAAGGGCATATGCTCAAAACAGTGACCTGAGCCTGTGGTCCTGCAGTAACTATCGAAGCTTTTTAAAAAGATGTGTTTTGCACCATAATTTAGGTGCACCCTTCTGCCGTTATGATATACTTTTCCATGAAGCTGCCCTTGTTCACCCACTTCTTGGCAGAATTTTTAAAGTAGATGATTAATTTGAAGCCATATGGGAGGAGGTTGCCCTTCCCTGGTACTTGACTTTTCATACTACAAAGGCTAGTTTCTTTGCTAAAACCAAGGACATCAGGTAAGTGGGCCATTTTTTCATTTCTTTCATGACAGCAAAATCAACCCCCTGCTGTTTAAGGAAACCGTGTCCTATGTAGTTTGCTATCTATTACAACTACATCTACACAATGTTAGGGTCATCTGTTAGGCTGTGCTGCACCAGAGTAGCAGCCACATTTGCAGCATTCTTCAAAATTATGTCATCTCAAAAAAATTAGAAGGTAGCTGCATGGACTTTGGGATGCATATTCCTTAAATATTACAGCTGGACATCTAGTCCAAAAATAGGTCAGATTTCACCATAGTAAGAGATTGAGTTTGGCATAATGGTTAAGGTCATCACCTCATAGACACAAGGTGCAGGGTTTGTTCCTGACCTTAGGTTATTGGTTAAGCTTAAAGTAGCCCTTCAGAGCAGTTAGCCTGTTATTCCCATTTTCTGCAGGACATGCTCTAACTTCCTGTTTAACAGTATTCCCTTTGATAGCTCTAGTTCTATCTCATGCATAAAGAATATTTATTCAACTTTGAACCTTACAGTAAAGATATTGCAGTTGTGGGAGAACTTTAGATGTTCAGGTAGGAGACTGAAGCTGCAATATACGTTACAACCTTCCTGGTCATCCACATCCCTAATGATTTGGGGACCTAGCAAGTTTTCCTTGCACAGCTCTAGTACTTTTTTGGGTTGGTTGTATCAGGTTTTGCCCTCGCTTAATAATAGGCATATTTGGGCAAATGTCCGCATGGGCCTTACAGACTTTTAGAAGACTCTTTGCATCCCTAAGAAGAGCATATTTTTGAACACTTTTCTGACAAACATTTGAATAATGGCATGAGTGTCTCCAGCGTATTTGCTGTATATATCAACCTGACATTGGCCTAGGAGATTAATTCAATGGGGACCTTTGTAAGCTCTGGAAGTTGGCCTGCAGAAGGTCAGTTATTTACCTTTGACAAATTCCATAGATAAGGAATACTGCAGCTGTGATCTGCTCGAACGTCTGCTGTTACAGTGAGTTGCATACATAACTGCCTTTTCCTTTTGCCTTTCTTGTAATCAACATCTAGTATCCATGGTCATGTCGAATGCCTTTGTCATAACCATGGACATGTAGAATATGTCTTCGCATTTCCATTCATAAGCCCACACAAAGTTTCTGAGGTTATCCAATACAGACAGCTTCTGTGGTTATATGTGGGTTAACTTCCACTTTTTACCTAATTTGCCAAAGGTCATGTTCACAAAATGGCTGTAGTGTTTACTCTGTTATTCATGTAGACTCACATCAGGAGTATTGTCTCATCTAACCAGTTTCTTCCAGATTAAATAGTGCTGTTGTGAGACTGCTCTTCCTTCTGAACATGGAAATCACTTTGAAGAAAAGTCAGATATATTCCCTTTCTAGTTCAAGCATTTTGGGGATCTGTCTTGAATACTGCAGCATGTACATTTTATATTCCTTACTGGGTACAGCACATGGTAGACTTTGTCTGTAGTTAACCTTTGAAAAAACACATTCTGCAAAAAAAAAATTCTTAGAGGAGTGTAGTGCTTCATGTCTTTTTCAGCCCTGAATATTCAAAATACAACATTTCAGATGAAAAAAAAAAAACAATATTCCTTGGACACCTATGGAACTAGAGCACTTTTCTAGACTGTCCTTCCTCTTATCACATCTTTAGTCATTAATTTTCTGAATTGACATCTGTATATCTTAAAGAATCGGGATGTACCTTTTGCTTCCCCTTTGCTGCTTTGGTACAAAATAGGCTAACTTTGCTTGGGTCATTTGCATTGTCAACTTCACTATCCTGGACCTGTGATTTGGTAAATTAAAACAATAAATGTACAAAACAGTTTAAAAAAAAAAAAAAAAACACGTTAAAAGTACTACAATTTGAGTACAGTTCTCCCAGAAATACTTATAGAAACAAATGCACTCATAATGTTCCCAAAAAGTAAACTAGTAACATAAATATGCTTATTTTGCAGTTACATATCCTTTAAACTTATAATTTTGATAAGCCCATTAAATGTATTTTCCACACAAATTGCAATGTTTCTGAGAGTGCTTAAAAATCTGGTCTTAATAGATGACCAGAGAACTTGTCAGTTCTTTAAATGATATGTCTTTATATACTCAGTTTTTTTATAGTAGCATTCTAGCATTGCAAATATGTGAAAATTCATGAACATTGACACATTGTAATAGTATTTTATGTCAGACTTTGTATTATTTCATAGGTTCATACTAGGCTATCTGCCCTAGGGCATTTATAAGCCTAGCCAGAGTGTGTTTGACTTTCGCCACCCATTTTAAATTAATTTTGCTATGCCCTTTTACGAGGTTAGTATACTGTGCCTCTGTCTAACAGTGACACAGAAGTGATACCCGGGGTAAACCTATGATCTCCCATCCACTCATCAAGATTCCTCTTGAAGAGAGTCAATGAGGGACTCTGCCTAACCTGGACTGGGATTTTATTCCAGAGTGAAGGGAGCCTCTGGGTTATGAATCTGTCCCTCCAGCATGTCCTATTTATTTCAGTGCTGAGGTTCAAGTCTCTCGAGCGTGTAGCTCGATGGGATTTGGATTTTTTGAGGTGCAGCATGTCCCTTAATTTCGGGTTGGACATGGCTTTATACGTCAGGCACAGGTCGCCTCTGAGCAGGCGGTATGCCACTGAGTAGAGCTGGAGTTTCTTTAACCGGGCAGTATATGGCATCTGTTTGAGCCCTTTGATCCTCTTGGTGAGGTACTTTTGGGGTCTTTCCAGTTGCTGCAGGTGTTTGGTAAGGTACATCCCAAAAGGGGCATTGTACTCAATTATGGGCCTGATGAGGGATGAGTAAAGAGGCACAATGACCTCCCCTAATCTAGATGTGAATCCCTTCATTATTAGGTGGGCTATATGAAATGTTTTTCTAACCACTTTGGCCACGTGGTTGTCAAATGAGAGATTGCTATCAACTTGGGTCCCCAGGTCCCTAATTACTTCTTCTGTACTTAATGGATTACCACCTATGTGGTAATTTGTGGGCACTTTGTTTTTGCCAAAGGGGATGACTATACACTTTTTGGCGTTTAGCTTGAGGCCATGGCTCTGGCACCAGTTGTCTGTTTCTATGAGGCCCTTTTGGAGGATGCTTGTGTCGGCTGGAGAGTCGATTATGGTGCCCAGTATGCAGTCATCTGCGAACTTGGTCAGCCACAGTCCTTCTGTGTTGGCCTGTACCTCCGAGAAATATATACTGAACAAGAGAGGTCCCAGGACTGAGCCTTGTGGGATACCACTTGTAACTGGTTTGGAGTCTGACATGGCTCCAGCAATTCTAACCATGTGGGTTCTGTCCTTGAGCTAGTTTGAAACCCATCTAGCGACATAGGGGTTTATATTTAAGCTGGTGAGCTTATCTATAATGCCCGAGTGGGGTATTGTATTGAAGGCTTTTGCGAGGTCCAGGTAGGCTGTGTGGACCACCTTCCCTTCGTCAATGGCCTTGGTGACTGTTTCAAAGAAGTCGACCAGGTTTAAGAGGCAGGATCTGCCCTTAACAAAGCCGAACTGGGTAGGATCCAGTGTCTGTAGGTCCCCAATATCTTTATTTATGAGGTCCATGTTGATCCTTTCCATAGCTTTGCAGACCAAGCTAGTCAGGCTTATGGGGCGATAGTTTCCAGGGTCCATTGAGGCACCACCTTTGTGGAGAGGGACCACTGTTGCTGTACACCACTCTTTGGGTACATATCCTGTAGTAAGGCTGAGATTGAACAGTAGTTTTATGTTTGGGTTTAGCTCTTCTTGGAGTTCATGTAGGATGCAACCCGGGACACCGTCTGGTCCCATTGATGCTGTGTTTTTTGCTTTGGAGAGGGCGGCTCTTACCTGAGCATCTGAGATGTCATGGGGGCAGCACTCTGCTGGGATAGATATTTGCCCTTTTGGTGGGGAGGGGGGGAGAAGTTTGCACTGAACCTGTCAGCTAGGATGTTGGCAATGTCTGTGGATTCGGTGTATTTCTTTGTCATTTTGGACTAATTCTGAGCATATCTGGGAATTCCCACCCAGGTTCGTAACATAACTAAAGAAAGCCTTGTGATTATCCTTAGTGTCCTGTGCAATTTTTCTCTCGAAGCTGGCCTTAGACGATTTTATGAGTGCCCTTAGTTTTTTGCTAATACTGATTAGAGATGCCTTCCCTTTTTGGGATTTTGCTCTATCATGTAGTAGCTTCCTCCTTCTATTGTATAGTTTGTTTATGGCTGGGGTCCACCAGGCAGGACATCTGCCTTTGGAGGATTGTGTCTTGGTTTTATTTGGTATTGCATGATCCATGCATTCCTGAAGGTGTTCATAGAATGCATTTATAAAAGATTCTGTGGTCTGGGCCGTATTTTCCACAGGCCTGGAGGCTTTGAAGGATTCCACCTCAGTTTTGAGGAGTGTGAAATTTGCTTTAGAGAAGTTTTTCACTGTGGTTTTCTGGGCAGGGGGTGGGGTTGGGATGTGAATATCCAGTGAGATCAGTTTATGGTCTGATCTTAGCAGTGAAGGATACACTTCTGGTCTGGAGCATAGAGTCCCCATGTTGGTGATGATCAGGTCCAGTATGTTTTCCCCTCTTGTGGGAGTGGTAACAAGTTGTTCCATAGCATTTGAGTTGATGAATTCTAGGAACCTTTGGGCTAGGGTGTTGGAGCTAGAGTAATGCTCCCAGTCTATGTTTGGGTAGTTGAAGTCACCCAATATAATGGTGTTTGGAGAGACCTTCATACTTTCCAGTGTTCTCAGGAAGGCCGAGTGGGGTTCCTGGGTTTGGGAGGGTGGTCTGTAGCAAGCTATAAACTGGAAGGCAGTTTTACCCACTGTTAGTTGCACATGGATAGTCTCTGATGCCTCGTGCTTTGCCACCAACCTGGAGGTGTGGGTATCTTTGATGAATATCAATACTCCCCCTCCTTTTGTGGTTCGGTCCAAGTTTTGGGGCCGAAAAGCATGGTATGAGGTATAACCTGGTAGTGCTGGGGTGCTCTCGGGAGCCCTGAACCAGGTTTCTGTTACTGCACAGATATCGATGTTCTCCATGCTAAGGAGAGTTTCAAGTGCGTGCATGTTGAGGTTTAGACTTCTGGCGTTGAGTAGCATTACTCTTAGTTTCTTATCCCTTGTGATACCTATGGAGGTGGGTTTGTCTTTTGAGCCTTGCCTAAAAAAGGCACTATGGGGGTAGCAAGAGCCTTTGCCAATATCTGAAAGCCCAGGGGTGACAGGTGCAAGCCGTCCCTAGCGAAGCATCGTGGCTTGTCGATCATATCATCCCAGGCTGACAGGCATTGGATCCCCTTTGAATGACACCAGTACTTAAGCCAATTGTTGAAATTGATCATCTTGTCTTCATATTCGTCCTTTGATTGAGATATTAAACCAAGGTCCCATCTACTTGAGTTGGTGGTAGCACAGGTGGATGTAAAAGATCCCACGCTATCAAAAAGAATAGATGTCCTTTATCAAATATCATATTTACATCTGTTTGTAATCCTCTTACTTCATTTGCATAAACTTTATATATACATTTCTTTGTTTATTTCTGTTCTTTTTCTGATTCCACCCTTTTTTCCATAACCACAATACTTTTTTTCAATATCTCTGCCAATATCCATTTCCCATTAAATTTTAATTAATTCACTCTTTCATTCCATATGTTCCGTATTATATAAAATGTATTTCTATCTGATTTTTATTTTTACATATTTTTTTTTTATGACTGTAATGACCTTATTCCAACATACCTATGCATTTGATGTCAGTTTTCATTCCTCCTCAATTGATGGACTTCAGATACAAGATGTAGCCAACTCGACTGCTATAAAAGCTTATGGCAACTTAGAATGCTTGAGCTTGTTCCTTACCTGTAATGCACCCTCCCCTATTACCTCAGATCACGTTTGCTGCTGTTATGTGAAAGATATGGTGATTTGTCTCTCGAGTTTTGGACTATTGTTTTTTTATAGCTCTTGGAGCCAATTCTACCCTGTCAGATCCAAGGTGTTTCAATCAACTCTGAGGGCTTCAAAGCCATCTCTAAACCTCAGAGCTATGACAAGGGTTAGTTTGGCTCCAACTTCTGCCTTGGGGTGATGTTCCTCAGAGCAGGGAAGGACCAAGGATCAGAAAGCCCTCCTCTCAAATCCAGGTTCCTATTCTCTCTCGGGGAAGGTCAGCATTTAGTACTTTAGAGAGAGCCCTGTCAGCAACCATGACCCAGATGGGTCCTGTCCCATTGGGTTCTGCATCACTCCCATATCTGCATCAAGAGTCTCAGCCAACCTTCCCACAAGGACAGCTGGTATCAAAACCCCAGGATGTTCAGTTGGGTATTTCCACCTCTTCAATACCTCCCCAGATTGTCCCACTGAGGAGGTCCCTCAGAAGAAGACATGCAAGAGGAAGCATCTAGAGTCTCCTGAATCTGTCACTGAAGACACAGTTTTTGAGGAGGGTGAAGGGTCCCCACAGTCACTGCTGCAGATGTCTCATTCAGAAATATCCTCAAAATCCTGAAATATAGAGGTAGCGGGAAGCCCAGCAACCCTTTGTCGGAGAAATCTGTGCTCCTGGAGGTGTTTGGTAAAGGCCCATCTACTTCTTGGGTGATTCCATCTGCCAACAAGCTCCTCAAATTGATCTTGTGGTGGGCATGGAAGGAACCTGACACCATTGACCCCATTTCTAGGAAGCCTTAAAAAAAAGACCCCTCTGGAAGACAAGCAGTTCTAGTCCATGGGCCCCCCTGGTGATGTCATGGTCATAGCAGCAGCCACCAGAAAGGAACTAGCCAACAAAAGTTCCTCTGTTCATCCCCCCAACAAGGAGTCATGGTCAATGGATAGGTTTGGGAAGCATGTTTACACTTGTGGGACCTTTGCCTTGAGGTCTCTGAACTGTTTGGCACATTTCATCAGACTGCAGAGGGATCTGACTGAGGAACTGTCAGATACCCTCACAGGAACCATGTTTGGGGAGGTTAAAGTTTCAGTCACCTTACAGCTGGCAACCCTATAATCGATATCAAACTCATCCATGAAGCTTCTTTCCAATGTGGCAGATGGAACTTTGAGGGCAGTGGGTTCAGGTGTAGCCATTAGGAGACAAGCCTGGATGTACTTGTGTGACTCCTTGGAGTCTTTTATGTTTCTGTTTATCAATACTCCTTTGACAGCACCTCTTTTTGGCCTCAAAGTGAAAGATACGTTGTCCGAGTGTGAGAAGGATAGAAAGGCCCTTTCTGCTGTGGGCATGCAATTCCCCCCACCCCCAAAGATCTTTTTTGAAGAAGCATCGAGGTGGTGGAAAGATGTGGTTCAGAAAATCACTAGGATCTTTCCAGGACACTTGGAGTCTTCCCCCAGAGGCAGAGGGGGAAATTCATATGGTAGATGCCATCCTTGCAGCAGCAAAGGCCCTCAACATCAAGGGTCATGAGATCCATTTGTTGGCAAACCCTTCCAGCGCTCCTGAACAGAGGCCTTCTTGTCCTCCTCTGGAGGCAATTGGAGGTAATTTATCTCTGCACCACAGAGCCTAGCTAGAGATAACAAAATACACTTACATGCAGAGGATTATATCCAGAGGATATATAATTCCATTTTGTGTTCTTCCTCCTGGATTTCAGGAAAATTCTTGATGTTCCACCCTGCCAGAGGGATCAAGCAGCCATTCAAATACAGAAGCTGCTAAAAAAGAGTCATCTAAGAGGTCCCCAGACCAGAAAGGATCCAGAACTTACTCAAGATTCTTTTTAGTGCAAAAGAAAATGCGGAATGGAGACCAATTATGGATCTCAGCAGCCTGAACAGATTTGTTTTAAAGACAAAGTTCCGTATGGTCACATTTCAGTCCATTCTTCTGTTTTTGGAAGAGGATGACTGGATGTGCTCAGTAGATTTCCCGGATGCGTACTATCATATAAAAATAAAGAGGCAATCCATGAGATTCTTGCACTTCTGGCTAGCAGCCAGTCATTATCAGTTCAGAGCACTGCCCTTTTGTCTCAACACAATCCCCAGAGTATTCACCAAATGTATGGCAGTGGTAACAGCTCACTTGAGATGGCAGGGATTTCATGTGTTTCCATACCTAGATGACAGGCTCATTACTGTTCCAACCAGGCATTAACTCATCACAGCAAGAGAAGAAATCATCCACGCTTATACAAGGTTAGGAATAACCATAAATTTTGAGAAGTCAACTCTAGTGCCAGCTCAGATTCTAGAATTCATAGGAGCATTACTCAAATCAAGGCCAGCAATAGCCTCCCTTCCCATTTCCAGAGTTCAAACTTTTAAGGTCACAAGTCAACAAGATACTTTACAGTACCACAATCTCGGCTCACCTAGTTTTGCAATCACTAGGATCTGTGGTGGCAGCAATAACCCTTGTTCCACTAGCCAGGTTTCACGAGGATTCTTCAATGGATTTTGGCATTTCAGTGGTCTGTACTTCAACTACCTTTGTCTGCTCCAATATGAATTGCCAACTGATGCAAAAAAAGTGGTTTGGTACATTAGCAAACAAGGAGGAACCAAACTGTACACCTTATGTTGAGAAGCTCTAAGGATGTGGCAGTAGGCAATATCTTCCAACCACTTTCTCTTAGCAACATACATTCTGGGGAAGTCTAACTTGCTAGCAGACAAGCTGAGCAGGTGCATTCTGTTACCTAATGAGTGGTCCCTTGACCAGAAAGTTGCAGAACTAATTTTCCACAAGTGGGGCCAGCCTTGCTGTAGTCTCTTTGCATCTCCCCTAAACAGCAAGTCCAGCAGTTATTTTCCCCTAATCCCCCCACAGGGGGAGACACCGGGGCATGCTCTTCTCCATTATTGGCTCTCCCAGATTCTTTTATGCATATCCCCAATTCCCTTTATTCCAAAGTTCCTTCAGAGAGCTGTCAAGTTGAAGACCAAGGTCATTCTCACTGCTCCATTTTAGCTTTGACAGATTTGGTTTCCTTCCCTATGGCCTCATTTAATGCACCAACCCTAGATTCTGAACCCAGCTACAGATCTCCTGTCTCTTCTGGCAGGCATGACACATCCAGATCTCCTGAACCTCAAGTTGACAGCTTGGTTTCTCCAATTCCAGTAATCAGACAATCAATGCTCCCTTCCCCTTTTCATCACATTTTATCTTCCCTTAAGCCATCCACTAACAAACTTTATGCTAGTAAGTGGAAAAGATTTGTACACTGGGCTCTTCAGAATCATGTAGAGTCTCTGCCCCAATCAGTCATGTGCCAGAGTTCTTGAAGCTATTATTCAACCAAGGGGCCAGTTCTTCAACAGTGACAGTCCAGTTAGCAGCAATTTCTAATTTCCACATTGGTTTTGATGGCTGTTTACTAGCCTCTCATAAGCTATGTAAAGCCTTCTTATGTGGCACAATTCTTCTCAAACCTCCTTTTAAAGATCCCAAGCCACCATGGGATTTTAATTTGGTACTGCAGTCCTTGATTCTTCCACTCTTCGAGTCTGCTCATGATTGTGACCTTAAATTTCTGTCTTGGAGGACCTTATTCTTAGTTGCCATCACTTCTGCTAGACTAATTTCAGAAATTCAGGCATTGTCGGTGAAACTCCCTTATCTCATTTTCCATAAGGATAGTGTTTCCTTAAGAACTAATACATACTTTTTGCCCAAAGTGGTATCACACTCCAACATTAATCAGTGCATCAGTCTACCAGTTGTCTTCCCAAATTATTCCAACAATGGAGAATACTTGTTACATTTTGTAGATGTGCATAGACAATTCCATTTCTATCTGTATAGAACAAAAGATATCAGAAGAACTGATCAATTGTTTTTTTTCCTTTGCTGATCTGAGGTTGGACTCACTTGTATATAAAGTCACCTTAGCTAAATGGCTTACTGACTGTATCTCTTTTATTTACAACAAATTGGATATGACTTTGCCATACAAAGTATGCGCTCATTCAACCAGAGCTTTAGCTACCTCCTCAGTTTTCCACTCAAGAACTTCCATGGATGACATTTGTTCAGCAGCAACTTGGGCTTTCACTCACACCTTTATCTCCCATAAGTTGGATTTGGTGTCCAGAGGTGGGGCAACTTTCGGCTCAGTGGTGCACAGAAATATCCTTCCTTGAGTCCACTTAGGGTTTTAGGTATCTGGGCACAATGTCCCAACAGTAGAGGATGGAATGAAAATTGACAACATCAGATAAAGAAGTTATGTACTTACCATAACGTCCCATCTGTGTTGTCCATTTTCTTTCCTCTTCAACTCCCCTCCCACCAGCCCCAAACCCTTTTTAGTTTTATTTCAGAAGAGCATGCAGAGCTGACAAATTTATTATAACTTATGAACATTACCAGCTCCAGATGTGGCATTGTCTAGTTGTATCTCTCTCTCTTTAGCTGATTATATATATATATATATATATATATATATATATATATATATATAGGTAAGGGTGAAGGTTGAGAGTTCTAAGTTGCCACGAGCTTTTACAACGGCCAAGTCAGATCCAATGTGTCTGATCTGAATCCCATCAGTCGAGGAAGAATGAAAATGGAAAACACAGATGGAATGTTATGGTAAGTACATAACTTCTTTTTATGTCCTTCAGGTCAACAAAGACCAGCTGAAGACTTGGAAGTTGACTGGAGAGAAAGTACAACAGTTCAAGGAATTACTTAGGGCTCTAGCACCCCAAGAAGAGGTGGAAATAGGAGTTGTAGAAGAATGGCAGTGCCTCAAAACAGCATGTGTGAGGACTACAGAACTGATATGTGGCCAAGCCAGGTATGGAAATATGGTACATAAGGATAAGGAAAGCTGATGGTGGAATGCACAAGTCCAGGAGGTCATCAAAACAAAGGAGGAGTGCAGAAGAAAGTGGGAGATAGAAAAGACTGACCAGACTAGGAAAGAATATTGGTTGGCTAACAAAGCAGCAAAGAAAGGAGTTGCAATAACATTCTACCAGCTTCTGGAAAGTGATTCAGTAGATGGCACAAATAAACTAAATCAGGTTGCAAGGCAAAGACAGAGAGGTAAAGAAGATAGTCAGGCACCCTTTATAAGGGATGCCATCAACAACCTGCTCACCTGTTCACAGGACATCAAAGGCAGGTGGAAGGAGTATTTCCAGCAACTTCTGAAGAAAACCTCACAGAAGCTGTACTGCCCCAGAAACAGCTTACGATGAAAGGAAAAGAGGAGCCCACTGTAGAAGAAGTAAGAATAGCACTAAGGAAAATTAAGTCAGGGAGGGCAGCAGGCTCAGATGAGGTCACAGCAGATATGATAAAGATGCTGGGTGAGGTAAGGGAGAAATGGCTTCTGAGGGTACTCATAGCAGTGTGGAGAAAAAGGCATATTCCAAATAACTGGAGAATAAGTATAGTCATGCAATTGTACAAGAACAAAGGGGACATCCACAACTGTGGGCAGTACAGAGACATCAAACTCCTGTCATATTGCATGAAAGTTCTGGAGAGTGTGATTGATAAATGGATACACAGAGTAATAGAATGTAAGATGAGAGATGAGCTGTTTGGATTCAGACCAGGATGCAACACAACTGATCCACTGTTTGCAGTGAGGCAGATAGTTGAGAAGAAGCTAGAGATGAGGAAAGAGTCCAACTGGGCATTCCTAAACTTGGAGAAAACATATGACAAGGTCTCAAGAAACCTGATTTGGGCAGTACTGTGGTGGTTCAAAGTCCCAGAAACATTGGTAGAATTAGTGCAAGCTATGTACAAGGACCCAGTTACTCAAGTATGAAGTGCTGTATCTCACAGAGGGGTTCCCAGTGGGAGTGGTTGTGCAACAGGGTTCAGCTCTGAGCCCACCGCTATTCATACTGGTGATGGGCTAGGTCAAAAGGGGCAGATCAAAAAAGTTGCTGTATGCAGATGATGTGGCATTACAGGCAGACTCTGAGCAAGAACTTCAGCAAAGGATAGAAGAATAGAATGCAAAACTGAAGGCACATGGGATGAAACTAAGCACAGATAAGACAATGGTAATGGCAGCAAATTGGGGAAATCAGGAGAAGCTGAGAATTTAGATAGAATGGAAGATAGTGGAACAGATAAATAACTTCAAGTATTTGGGAGGAGTGGTTGAGGAGAAGAGAAATCTGAATGAAGAGGTCAAAGCTAGAATCAGAGGAGCTGTAGCCAACTGGCATAAAATGTCAGCTGTAGTCTACAACAGAAGAATGGTGAAGAAACTGAAAAGTAAGGTGTACAAGACAGTGGTGTGACCAGTGCTACTGTATGGTACAGAAACATGGGCAGTAAAGACATAACAGATGAGGAAGCTAGAGGTGATGGAAATGAAGTGCCTGAGAAGGGTGGTAGGATGCACACTGTGGGACATATGAAGAAATGAAGACATAAGAGCAGAGTCCATAGTAGCTCCAATTGCAGAAAAGATCAAGGAGTACAGATTATTGTGGTTCAGACACATACAGAAAAGCAGAAGACAATCTGGTGAAGAAGATTTTGGACACATAGGAAGAAGGTAAGAGGAAACGAGGATGTCCAGCAAAGAGGGGGATGGATTTTGTGAAAGACGATCTGCTACAATGAGTGTCAAAGAAGTCAGGAGTGTGGCATTGAATCAAGAGAGATGGTGACAGTTAACACGATACCCCATGCAAAAATAGGAAAGAGGACTGATGTCGATGATGATCCTTCATTTGTTTAATACCTTCCAGGACAGTCTCTTCTCACATAAATTTTCCCATAACTTATTCACCCTTTCACATTTTAAAAAAATGTTCTGTTGTTTCTACTTTGCCACAGTAATTGCATATTCTTTTCTCTGTTTTTATATGGCACATTCAATTTCACTGGTAATTTCTTTTATTGATGATCTCCACAGAAAATCTCTGCATTCTACACTTCTCATACCATTGTAATCTTGTTTGCATGGCTTTTACTTTTTCTCCCTCCAACGTTACCCATAAGAAACCACTGTAAAATTTATTCAGTGCACTTAAATAGCATTTTTTCATATTATGCTCTATAGCACCTATCTTTATTTACCATAACATAATTTTTTTCTTGATAAACGTTTATTTCCCCATTCACACATTCTTTCCCTGTTTTAAATTTACTTATCGTAGACCATATTTTCTTGTATTTTTCTTTCATTATATTACTTATTAACAGCTTATTTTCCTCTTTTCACCATGTCAACTCCTTGTATAAATTCAGTGAAGCTCATAAACAACTGGGTTTATCAAACCTAACCCTCCCTGTTTTTTTTAACATATAACACGCCTCTCTTCACTGGATTTAACCTGGACCCCATACAAATAAAAACACAATCAACCTTAATCTAGTTTCATATTCTATAGGGATCATAAACACATTTGATAAATATGTATTTTTCCCAATAATACATTTATTAAATATACTTCTTTTCTATATGACAGTTTTATATGTTTTCCAAAGTAAACATATATTGCTTACATTTCATTTTATGTCTTCCCATTGTTGCATTCTGGTTGTCTTTGTACCAAATTGTATACCAATATTTCTATCTCTTCCATACTCAGTATTTTATATTTTACCTACTATTCCTGTACCCTTACTTTCATCCATGGTTATACTTTTTCCTATAGCCTAAATATGATTAAGTTACTTGATGGCTACTTCCATCCATTCTTTATTTTTTGTCATTACAATATTATCCACATAAGAGAACATAATTATTACCTTAATTAATTCTATATTCTTAATCTGCTACTGCTAATGATGTATTAACCGTACTAACCACTACGTTCATAACCAGTACAAATAAAATACTACTTGCTGGATAACCCTGTCTTATATCACTCTTTATGTCTATTTTTCAACTTAACCAATCACCACAAGTTTTACTTTATTTTTTCTATGCTGAAATAAATACATCTTCTCAGTTATATTATATTATTACAATATGTCCTATAACATTTCATGTTTTATGCTGTCAAATACCTTACTCAAATCACCTATCATGATTTTAACTTCTGTTTTTCAATTCATTAAATCAAATTGTAATTTCTTATTATAATTAATAATTCCCGACTTCCTCTTCTATTTTCCCAAATATTGTTTCCTTTAATCTCCAATCTCTTTCTATTAACATGAAACAAATCTTATAATCTGAATTATTTAAAACTGTCACTCTCCAATTTTTATATCCTCCTTTTTTCCTTTTGAATTTCATATATTTCTTCATATTCAAAAACCTTCCTCTGACCATTCATTTAATACTTTCAGAAGTATTTTTTCTGCCTGTCTAACATGTCTTGTTACATATGATATTATATTCCATCCAATCCCATTGCGGATTCTACATTTATTATTTTAACATTATTAATTTCTTCCAGTGTTGTTTCTTTTTCCAGATCTTCATTGTCCTGTTTTAATATTTTAACTTTCCATGTTTGTTTTCTATCTTAAGTTTTATAAATATCTTTTCTATAGTTTTTATTGCATCCATTATTTCTTGTTGGCTTTTAACACTTTCTCCTCTCTCATTTCTTAATTCTCTTATTATTCTTTTAATCTGTTTTACTATTCTTTTTAAATGTGAAGCAACCTCTTACTTTTCCCTTGTCAAAATATCTTTGTTTAAACAACTTTTTAATCTTCTATTGCTTTATCTATGTTTCCTTTTCCCTCTCAAAACATTTCTTATTTCTTACTAAATCTATAAAAGCATACTTGATGCTTCTTTATGTTTGTATTTCTTTTCTTTTCATTTTAAATTTTGCCATTCCAAAAACATTTGTTATATTTTTCTGTAAAAAGTATCTACCAAGATGTTCAGTTCTTTCAAAATCCTCTCATACCTTCATGATCTTTCCATAATAGCCTCACTTTTTCTGTTCTTTCCTTATCTAAATCTTTTTCATTTATCCTAAATCTCAAATTATAAGGGTTCATAGAATCTGTTCCACAAATGAGGAACTTAAACTTCAAGAAAATAAACTAATGATCAGGTTTTGGGAATGTGGGTACACTAAGCCACATATCATACAGTCCAGTAGTGAGGTACATAAGTTACACAGAGATGATTTGTTAAGATATACCAAGGGAACCATGGATAAAACCATTAGATTTATAACTAGTTATGGACGTAGCACCTTCTGTTTCATGGATCTGGTGCAACAACATTGGGATATTTTATTAGCTGATGAGCGGTTGAATGATCTTTTGGGTGCTAGATGTCACTTCTCCTTCAGGAGAGGTAAGACATTAGTTTTTTTTTTCCACCATTACAAACATAAAATGCCTTTTTCTAACATCACTCAGGGTACAATAGATGGTGGAAAATTAGTTGGATGTTTTTTTTGTGGCCACTGTTCATTTTGTAGTCACATGTATAAAACTAATAAATTCACTACTAAAAACACACCTGTATAGTCAATATAAACATATTTTGCAAATTGCAGTACAGATTGGATGGTGTATTTGGCTCTATGTACGTGTTCAGTCTTCTATATAGGTCAGACTTCAAGACCTATTAGATTACCCTTATCTGAACACCTTAGTAACATTAGAACAAAATGCTGTACCAATGCATTACACAAACATACTGTCAAACATCTGGCTGCCCAATTTAAGTTTACTGTTGTAGACAAGGTATATGGCAACAGGACCTTTGCTGGTTGGCACAATATTTTAAATAAAAAAGAAAAAGCATGGATTGTTAGACTGGGTGGTCTTTTTCCACCTGGTTTAAATGAACATTTATGAATTTGTTAGCTGAATGGTTGGTTTTGTAATTGCTGACTTTAATTATTCCTATATATATTGGAGTTGTTATTCAGTTTGTGTTATACATTGATAAAGGCTTAGGGCCGAAACCGGTCTGTTGACTGCTGTTTGACTTTAATAAAGTCAAGTTATTTCCTCTCACAGAAGTGCTGGCCTACTTTATTTTGTACTTTACCTAATTACCTCACTCTTTCTGTTCCTTCCTTATCTAAATCTTTTTCATTTATTCTTTTTTTTAATACCTTTGCCTATTTTTATATATCCTTTTTTTATTTAATGTCTATCCATAATGCCAAATGATCTGAAAAAAAAATGTAACTCTTATACCTGCTTGTATAATTTTCAAACTTTATGAAACAATAAAGGAACTATTTCTTTTGTAGGTTCACTGTTTAATTAATATATATATATATATATATATATATATATATATATATATATATATATATATATATATATATATATATATATACACCCATAAAAATAATTTTCCAGTTTTACTTTTTATAGGTTCCTAGGTATGTACTAGGCTAATGGTCCTGGAGCCTTTACAAGCCTAGCCCATGGAAGTGTCCTGGCATCGTGCTGCCCAACATTAGTTCCCAGTGCCTCTATCAAGTAGAGCCACTGGAGTGATCCCCAGGGTGAACTTTCTATTACTCATCCACTCATCAAGATTTCTCTTGAAGAGGGACAGCAAGGTGCTTTGCTTGACATGTATGGGAAGTCTATTCCAGAGCATGGGCAGTCTCTGGGTGAGGAACCTGTCCCTCCAGCATTTTCTGTTGATTGTGGTAAGGAGGTTGAGGTCTCTAGAGTGTGTGGTGCACGGAGATTGGGATTTCTTTAGATGTAACATTTCTAACAGAGCTGGGTCAGACATGGCTTTGTAAGTCAAGCAAAGATCGCCTCTAAGTAGGTGATATGAGACAGAGAATAGTTGGAGTCTTTTGAGTCTGTCCATGTAGGACATGTGTTTAATGCCTAGGATGCTCTTCATGAGGTACTTCTGTGGCCTCCCCTGCTGTCGCAGGTGCCTAGTGAGGTATATGCCAAATGAGGAATTATACTCAATGACTGGTCTAATGAGGGAAGAGTAGAGAGAGATGATGAATTCTTTCTTCCTGGATGCAAAACCCTTGGAAATGAGATGTGCCACATAGAAGGACTTTCTGACCTTAGTGGCAGTGTGGTGGTCAAAGGAAAGATTGCTATCAACCTGCGTCCCCAGACAACCTGCGTCGCCAGATCTCTTATAATGCCTTCAGTGTTCCGTGGGCTCCCTTCAGTGTGGTAATTAGTGGGAAATAAGTTTTTACCAAAGGGATGATGACACATTTTTTGGCATTAAGCTTAAGGCCACAGTCATTGGTCTCAGTGAGGCCTTTCTGTAGGATGCCTGTATCACTTGGGGAGTAACAGCTCCCAGTTTGCAGTCATCTGTGAACTTGGTCAGTCAGAGTCCCTTTGTGTTGGCCTGGACTTCTGAGAAGTAGATGCTGAGCAGGAGAGGACCCAGGACTGATCCCTGTGGGACTCTACTTGTGACTGGTTGGCAGTCTGACTTGGAGTCAACAACTTTCACATTGTGTGTTCTATCTGTGAGCCAATTTGCAACCCACCTAGTGATATAGGGGTTGATGCCTAGTTTGGTGAGTTCATCAATAATTCCCAAGTGAGGAATGGTATCAGACACCTTGGCCAGATCGAGGTAGGCTGTATGCACTGCACTTACCTTCATCCACAGCCCTGGTGACTGACTCATAGAAGTCAACCAGGCTGAGCAGGCATGATCTCCCTTTCACAAAGCCAAGTTGCGTGGGGTCTAGAGTTTGGAGTTTTCCTATATCTTTGTTAATTAGGTACATGATGATGTGCTCCATAGCTTTACATATCAGACTTGTCAGGCTAATGGGGTGATAATTCCCAGGGTCTGTAGTTGCTCCCCTTTTACAGAGTGGGATGACTGTAGCAGTGTGCCATTCAGCAGGGACAAAGCCTGAGGTGAGGCTGTGACTGAACAGGGCACACAGATGTGGTGCCAGTTCACTTTGTAGTTCATGTAGAACACAGACAGAGATATTATCGGGTCCCATGGAAGCTGTATTTTTGGCCTTGGGCAATGCAGCTTTAACCTGTGCTGCACTAATGCTGGGTGCCTGGCATTCTTCCGGTATTGTGATTGGTCCTTTAAGGGGAGAGAGAGGGGTAATGCTGCCACTGAATCTGTTGGCCAGTATGTTGGCAATATCAGTTGGCTTGGTATAGGAGGTACCATTGTGCAGTAACTCAGAACAAATCTGGGTATTGCCGTGGAGGTTCTTGATTTAACTATAGAAGGCTTTGTAATTGTTTTTAGTGTTTGCCATAATTCAGCCTTCATAGTTGGCTTTAGAGGATTTGATGAGGGTTCTCAACTTTTTGTTGAGACTTATAAGGGTGTTTTTGCAGTCTTGAGTCTTCACCTTTTTCTGCAACAGTTTCTTCCTTCTGTTGTAGAGTTTATTAATGGCAGGAGACCACCAGATTGGCTTCCTTTTTTTGGAGGAGAGTGTCTTGGTTCTGTTGGGTATGGCTAGTTCCATGCATTTATGTACATGTTCGTACAGTGCATTGGTGTATGATCTGGCAGTCATGCATCTATTTTCCATTGGCATGGGTGCCATGAAGTGAGCCACCTGTTTTTAGGAGCTCAAAGTCAGCTTTGGAGAAGTTTTTCAAGGTGGTTACCTTTGCAGGGGGTGTGTGTGAGATGTGGATTTCCATGGTGATTAGTTTATGGTCAGATCTAACCAGGGAGGGATTGACTACTGGTGTAGAGCAGCAGTCACCCATGTTAGTAATAACCAAGTCAAGGATGTTGCTTCTTCTAGTGGGGGGGTCAGACTGAGCTGGTCCAGAGCATTGGAAATGATGAATTCCAGGAAGTGTTGGGCCAATGTATTGGTGCTTGAGTAGTTTTCCCAGTTGATGGAGGGGTAGTTGAAGTCTCCTAGTATGACAGGGTGCTTAGGAACATGGAGTGAGAGTCTAGGGACATGGTTGAGGACCTATAGTTGGCTATGACCTGGATCACCATCTTACCCAATGTTAGTTGTACCTGAAATATCTCAGATGCGTTATGCTGGGCTACTAGTCTGGAGGTGTGCATATCATTTATGGATATGGAGACACCACCGCCTTTGGAGTTGCGGTCCATGTTTTGTGGACGAATGGTGTGAAATGAGTTATAACCTGGTAATACAAGGGGTGCTTTCTGCCATTTTAAACCAGGTTTCCGTTACAGCAGAAATGTCGATGTTCTCCATTTTGAGGAGTGATACAAGTGAGTGCATCTTCAGATTTAGACTTCTAGCATTGAGCAGCATGACCCTCAGATTGCATTTATTTATAGCTGTTATGGTGGTAATTTGGTCTTTGGAACACTGCCTAAATAAGGCACTATAAGGGTGGCAAGAACCCTAGCCTGTACCCGGAAACCCAGGGGTGACAGATGCAGGCCATTTCTGGCAAAGCATCGAGATCTGTCAGTCATGTCATCCCAAGTAGACAGATACTGGATCTACTTAGAATGACACCAGTAACTTAGCCAATTGTTGAAGTCAATCATTTTTTGTTTGTACTGCGGTATCATTCTGGGTGATGGGAGGATACTGCTCAGGGCTAGGGTCATACCTGCCTGGGCCACATAATCTGAGAGCTCCACCATGTCTCTTTTCATGTAGTCCAGGGAAGTGCATCTCAGGTCATTCACACCCGCATGGACAATGACAGAGTCCTACTTGTACTTGTTGTAGAGTGACCTGAGTACATGTGTTATGTGTCCGATTCTGGCACCTGACAGACAGCTGGCTGTTACCTTCTCCTTATTCAACCTAGTGAGTGGGACATCTGTGTGCCTCACTATTGAGTCACCTATGATTAGTGTATTGGGCAAGGTGTTTAGCCTTAGGGGCTTAGGTTGAAGGGCACATTGTGTAGGTAAGCTATGTGTCCTGTGGTTTGTGCTGTGTTGTGGTGGCTGAGTGAGTTTCTGTCTTGGAGATCTCTGCTGTTTGGGTAAATATCTATTGAGAGCCTCTGTGAAGGTGGGCTTGTGGTTTGTGTTTTTATGTGAGAGATGTAATGGTGGGTGCTCTGGAGGGCTATGTGTTCCATGTGGTGTGGTGCAGGTATTGACCTTCTCCTCTTGACCAGCTAGTCTGGTCTTGGCTGGAGAGTGTGTAGCTTCCAATTTGGTGATATAAATGCATCTCTCACAAGTTTGAGTGTTGGGAGGTAAGAGGAGAGGGTTGTCTGTGTACATGAGGCAGTAGCTACACTGCTGTAGAATGCCCAAGTGCACCAGGTTAATAGGAGAAAGCACAGGAAACTGCCCTTTAATCATGCCAGGAGAGGTAGTCAAACTACTAAGTACTGGAGCTATTTCCTTGAAAAACAACTAGTGCTGATGGCACTTAGGTGTGCTACAATAATTGCTACAGAAACCTGTTGAAGTGCAAAGCAATTAAGCTATTTGAAGTGCAAGAGAGATAGAACTAGCAAGATTCAAGGGAAAAACTGAAGGCCAGACTTTCTGGCACCAGTAATATTTTACCTCATCTCGGCAATGCTAGGCAGAGCTTAAACAAGCGTAAACCCACGCAAACATGGGTTTTTAAACCAGAAAGTTGAAAGGGGTGGAAAAACTGCCTAAACAGCCAATAAACTACAATTTCTGGGCCAGAAACCACTCCTCTTGTGATAGGTTGCCTAGTGCTTACCACTCCCACTAATAAGCTAGAAGGCTTCCCTCTAACACAAAAAGGCTTGGGGCACACAGAAGCTTGCAAACAGTCCTGGATACAACAAATCTGTATCTGGACTAGACTAGTTACAGGAAAGGCAGGAAACAAGCTTAGAACTTTTATTTTTTTTTTTACAGAAAAGCAGCTCAGACAGCAGTAAAAACAATTCAAATGCAGTGCAAGCTAGCACACTTGAGTGTGTAGCACTATTAAAGCAAATGCAGTTTAAATAAATGCAATTAAATTAAAAACAGCTAAAAACAAGCTCAGAAAGCAGTAAATTAGGAAAAAATCAAAATTGAGGCACTTAGAGTATCTCTTTCTCCTTCCTGATGCTCTTGCAGCCTGCAAGGTGCCAAAACTGGATCTGTGGAGCTTAAACAAGTGCAAACTTGTGCAAACTCGGGCTTTTAAGCCATAAAGTTGAAAGGGATGGAAAAACTGCCCAAACAGCCAATAAACTACAATATCTGGGCCAGAAGCCACTCATCTTGTGGTAGATAGACCACCTGGTGCTTACCACTCCCACTGATAAGGTAGAAGGCTTCTCTCCAACACAGAAAGGCTTGTGAGGGCTCAGAAGCTTACAAATAGTCCTGGATACAGCAAATCCGTATCTGGACTAGACTAGTTACAGGAAAGGTGGGAAACAAGTGCAAACGTGGGCGCTTAAACCAGAAAGTTGAAAGGGATGGAAAAACTGTCCAAACGGCCAATAAACCACATTTCTGGCCAGAAATCACTCCTCTTGTGGTAGATAGGCTACCTAGTGCTTACCACTCCCAATGATAAGCTAGAAGGCTTCCCTCCAACACAGAAAGAAAGGCTTTGAGGGGCTCAGAAGCTTGCAATCAGTCCTGGATACAGCAAATCTCTATCTGGACTAGACTAGTTACAAGAAAGGTGAGAAACAAGCTTAGAACTTTTTTATTTTTGTTTTTGTTTACAGAAAAGCAGCTAAAACTGCAATAAAAACAATTCAAATGCAGTGCAAGCTAGCACACTTGAGTGTGCAGCATTATTAAAGAAAATACAGTTTAAATAAATGCAATTAAGTTAAAAACAACTAAAAACAAGGGCAGAAAGCAGTAAATTAAGAAAAAAATCAAAATGGAGGCACTTAAAGATATTTTTTTTCCTTCCTGATGCTCTTGCAGTCTGCAGGATGCCAAAACTGGATCTGCTGAGCTTAAACAAGCACAAACCCATGCAAATGCAGGCTTTTAAACCAGAAAGTTGAAAGGGATGGAAAAACTGCCCAAACGGCCAGTAAACTACAATATCTGGGCCAGAAACTACTTCTCTTGTGGTAGATAGGCTACCTAGTGCTTACCACTCCCACTGATAAGCTAGAGGTCTTCCCTCCAACACAGAAAGGCTTGGGAGGGCTCAGAAGCTTACAAGCAGTCCTGGATACAACAAATCTGTATCTGTCTAGATAAGCTAGAAGGCTTCCCTCCAACACAGAAAGGCTTGGGAGGGCTCAGAAGCTTACAAACAGTCCTGGAGACAACAAATTTGTATCTGGACTAGACTAGTTACAGGAAAGGCAGGAAACAGGGATCATTTTCATATCAATCACCTGCTTTTTTCCTTTTTTTTTAAATCGCAATTAAAATTCCCCACTAATATTAGATCCATATTCATACTAACATATTCTAAGATTTTTTAAACATCCCTGCTCTTTCTTCTCCACGTACACATGAACATCTATAATTCTGTAAACTAATGGAGTTTTTTTCTTCCCTTAACCACTCTCCAACTAATTTCTTCTTCATCCCTTGTTTCTATCATTACTTCAAGTCTCTTTTTTCTTTTATTTTTCCACCTTCTACTGGTTCAGTATTATCTATTATTGCCTGCTCTTCTTGTTATTTTCCTTGATCTCTTTCTATTTCTTCTCCTTTCTTTGTCTTTTGCTCATTCTCATATTCTCTTACCACTTTCTTCTAATATTATTCTGTCTTTTCTTTACAGTCCATCCATAAATGACCTGTTTTTCACATTTAAAACATTTCAGTTCACATCTCTTTGTATCATACCCACTTTGCCACAAATATAACTTGTTCTTTTGTCATAATTGTTAATTAAATGATCACTTTTTCAAAAACAAGTTTTTTGTTGTCCCCAGTATTTTACAGTACACTCGTTTCCTTCTACATTTATAATATTTGGAATATGTACTATTCTTTCATTCTCCATTTTTAATACAGCACAAAACTCTCAACCCCCAGTCCATAAACCTCTGTTATAATAAATTATCATAAATTTTTGTAACGCACTTAACATCTTTACGTACAGTCTTTAAATGGTCTTTTAGTGATTCTTTTTATACTTCAGTTTGAAACTGCACATACATTTTCTTTTTTTTGTCTGTCTATTAAATGTTTGCAAAACATACAAGATGTTCTTCGTGTTTCACTGTTGCAGTCAGCACATTTGGGTTATCTGCCTGTAGGTAGCCCTCAGCCGGCCTGAATACCAGAGTCTTGGATTCTTGCATCGGATCCTGTCTCTTCTTCCATGACATTAGGTTGTCAGGAGTATAAAACATGCAGCTGATGCCATTACATCAGTCTTTCTAGCAGCATAGTGCCCGAAGCAGAAGCAGTTCGCAAGTACAGGTTGGCCAACTCCTGAAATTTCCGTTTTCGAGTTTCAGAACCAAAGTCTTCAAAAAAGTTAAGTACCCCGTTGGGGATCCTTTTTCTTGCTCTTAACCGATGTCAGTAAAAGTTAACAATTGTCTAACCTGTGGAAAGCAAATACCTCATAAAGATTTTCATTCGAACTGCATTCCTTGCTTAGGCCCAGACCACGACATCCCTCACTGTCAGTTTTGTGCCTTGTTCAACCCCCAAACTATTCATCGTCGGTCTATATTTGCAGCAAATTATTGTGGTACTCGGTATAACTATCCAGAAATGGCTTCGGTAAGCCATCCGACTACCAATATTCCGAAAAACAGTAAGGATAAAGACAGAGACAGACTGCATAGGTCCAAAACTGCTGACAACGCTTCCGTTAAGCTAGTTGCCAGTCCGCCGGTACTCAGTGAGGCACTTTCGCAACCCCTGATACCCGCTACTTCAAATTCGCAGGCCTCTACTGAGACCCATTCAGAGTCCGGTATGCCGCAAGATGCTTCTTCGTCTGTAGAACCTGCGGATGTCTCTACATTGGATGGGTCCGGAGCCGCTTTGCGGGCACCGGCTTCTGAGGGTGTATTCAGGCCTACAGACTTGCATTTTAAACCAATGCCATCTTCTTCATCCAGGCCTAAAACTCGTCCCACGCCTAAAAAAAACGACATCCAAACCACAAGCTCAGGCTCATAGGCCTAAAAAACAAATGCTTAGAATGGCTGAAGACCTTATTACCTTAATTAGGGGAAGCCAGCCTTCCCCCTCTAAGAGACCTAGAACTGATTTTCCTTCTGATTCTTCTGACCAGGAATCTGATATTTCTGTTTCTTCTGATTACCAGGATTTGCCGTTATCTACCTATGAGGATTCTGATGCAGAGGCTTCCCCTCCAGAAGATTTTTCTTTTGGTGAAACCTTGCACACTCTTAGGGAGCATTTCTGCTGGGAAAGCCAGGATTACTTTGACTCCAAAAAGAGGCTTAGGGAATTTTTACTCCTCCCTCAACACAGGCCTTTAGCTATCCTGCCAGTTCTGGACATTGTAGATGATGCTTTCTTGGAATCTAGCCTTTCCCCAGACACTTTACCTCCAGCTCCCAGAAAACCTGATAGGTATTACAGAATACCTGACTCTCACAAGTTCCTTTTCAGGAATCCTAATGCAGATCCAGAGAACATTTCCCAAGGACCAAAGGGCATTAAGGCTACTGCTGCCAAAAACCCTACCCCTTCTGATAGAAATTCTAGAGCCTTGGACAGATGGGGTAAGAAAGTATATACTTCTGCTACTTTGGCCATTAGGGCTTTAAATTGCCAGTTTCATATGTTAAAGTACCAGCAGCATATTATGGGACTGCTTAAACAGAAAATGATGTTGATTCCTGATTGTGCTGAACACAAAGAATTACAGGATTTAATGCATTCTGCAGAACAAGTTGGTAAACATACTTTGCAATGTAGTTTTGATTCTTTAGAAGCATCTTGCAGAGCTGCTGTCACTGGGTCTGTACTTAGAAAGCATACTTTGCTTAAGGAGCAAAACTTGCCAGATCATGTTAAAGCTAAATTACTGGATGCTCCCTTAAACCAAGACCACCTGTTTGGCAACAAAGCAGAAGACATCCTCAAAAAGATGGAGGAAAAAGCTAAATCTATGCAAACTGTTAAAGATTTCCTGCAAGTACAGCCTCCCAGATTTAGTAGGCATTGGCCTTCAAAGAAATGGTACTTTCCAGCCTCTTCCAGGCCTTCTCAGTCCAAACCCAGGAACAGAAGACCACCTAGGTTACAGTCTCAGGCTATGCACAGGCCTAAGCAGTGGGGGGGGCTCCCACTTCCAAAGCAGGGAGTAGTAAGACACCCTGCTATGGAAAAATGGCACAATGACTTAACCTTAATCCTTCCAAGCCCTGCTCAGCTGCCTGCTCCCTTAGGAGAAAAGCTTGCCCCGCATGCAAAATGCTGGGAACTCATTACCCAGGACAAATGGGTTTTGAATATAGTTTGCCAAGGATACAGATTCCACTTCCACACCCTACCAACCCCAAACGGTTGGCCAGACCTACCCCCAAATCAATGGGCAGAGGCTCAACATCAGGTTCTCTCTCTTCTAAGTTTCAGGGCTATTCAACCTGTCCCAGCAGAAGAAAGGGGACAAGGTTTTTATTTAAGACTTTTCCTGGTACCCAGAAAAGACAGCTCCTGGCATCCTATCCTGGACCCTTCTATTCTAAACACTTTTTTGGTAATCCTAAAATTCAATATGCTAACACTTCAACAGCTGCTTCCTATGCTAGGCAAAGATGCCTGGTTGGCAACCTTAGACTTAAAGGAAGCTTACCTGCACATTCCAATAAGGGAATCTTGCAGGAAATACCTACACTTCAGGGCAGGCTCCATGCACTTTCAGTTCTCTGCACTTCCCTTTGGCTTATCTACTGTGCCCAGGGTATTCACAAAGTTTCTAGCTCCAGCCATTGCATTTTGCAGGCAGACAAATATTCACATATACCCATACTTGGACAATTGTCTGATTCAGGCAGAAAGCCAGAAATTGCTATTAAAACATCTGGCACTCATAAAGAAACTTCTAAACTCACTGGGGTACACCATAAATGAAAAGAAATCTCACCTAGTACTCTGCCAACAAATTGTATTCCTGGGAGCAAGCTTGAACACTACTTCCCAGATGGCTTTCCTCACTCCAGAGAAACAAGTTTATCTGACAACCTACTTCAAACTACTGGCCACAAAGACCCAGCTATCTGCAAGGAAAATTCTACATGCCCTGGGGTTCATGGCCTCTTGCATTCTACTAATTCCATATGCAAGACTGCATATGAGGAAACTACAATGGTATCTACAAAGCCTATGGTGTCAACATTCTCAGGACATGGAATCAATGACTCCTGTCATTCCTTGTATAAAGACAGAGTTCCTTTGGTGGGCAGAGGCCTGCTACCACAAAAAGGGGCTCCCTTTCACTCTACCTCCTGCCACCCAAACCCTAATAACAGATGCATCAGACTATGCATGGGGGGCTCACTTGGCAGGGCAGTGCATTCAGGGAAAATGGAACCCGAGACAGATGCACCTGCATATCAACCAAAAAGAAATGTTAGCTGTACAGAATTCCCTGACAGCCTTCAAGGACCACATTCTTCCAGGACAATTATTGATAAAGACGGACAACACCACAGTTCTGTGGTACATTAACAAGCAGGGGGGAACCCACTCGTACCCTCTCTGCAGACTAGCCATGGCTCTGTGGAACACAGCCTTGAGCTACCATGTGCACCTACAAGCTCAATTCCTGCCAGGCAAGCTAAATTCACTGGTAGACAATCTAAGTAGAAATCTCATGGACCCACACAAATGGAAACTGGAACCAAAAATATTCAACCTCTTGAGGAACAAATGGGGGACTCCAGAGATAGATGTGTTTGCCATCCCTCAGAACTACCAATTGGACAAATTCTGCATAAGGACTTCCCACAGTCAAGCTTGGAAGGTAGATGCCCTGTCCTTTACCTGGGAAAGCCTCTCAGTTTATGCCTTTCCCTCTCTGCCTCTCCTCTCGAAGGTTCCGCTAAAGCTCATACAGGACAAACCAAGGACAATACTGATTGCACCAGACTGGGCATGCCAGCACTGGTACCCCCTCTTGCGCAGTATGACACTGCTGTAACCATGGCACCTGCCTCAGACCCCTTCCCTGCTGTCCCAGCAGGCGGGCCAGATTCTGCACCCTCAGCTTCAAATCCTGAACCTTGCAGCCTGGCTAATTCCTTGAGCTCTCCAAATAGCATCCCTCAGTAAGCAGGTGCTAGATGTAATTCTGGAGGCAAGGAGGCCTAGTACTAGAAAATCCTATGCTGAAAAGTGGAAAAGATACTGTTCTTGGAGCCAGACTCAAGGGATGGGCACAACAGTGCCCAGCTTGTCTCATATTCTTCAGTACATAACAGAAATGCTCCACAAGGGTCTATCCTTGTCGTCAATTAAAATCCATGCCTCTACCATTTCAGCCCATTATAATACTGAACCACTCCTCTTCTCTCACCCCCTGCTAAAGCAATTCCTCAGAGGGGCCACAAATTTAAGACCCCCCCCCCCAGGAGAGCCCCTACTCCAGCCTGGGACCTTAACTTTGTATTGGAAAAGCTCACTATCCCTCCTTTTGAGCCAGCTGCAACTGCAGAGTTGAAATTCCTTTCTTGGAAAATAGCATTTCTTCTAGCCATCACTTCAGCAAGAAGAGTGTCTGAATTACAGGCCTTCATGGCAGTGGAGCCCTTCATTATCTTTCATGCAGACAGGGTTTCCCTCAGGACCAATCCTTCCTTTATGCCCAAGGTGGTGTCTAGTGTGGCCCTAAATCAGTCCATTCATTTGCCTACCTTTTTCCAGAATCCACAAAACAGAGGAGAATGAATACTGCACTCTTTGGACATGCAACGACAATTTAAAATGTTAAGTTGTCAATCTCGCCTTCATTCTTGCTGGATGGGTTCGGAGCTGAACCTCGGCTCTGACTCGGCCAATACTAAAGCTTGAGAGCTAATTCCACTGACTCGAGGCTCCCCTATATCCCACAATGCTAGGCGGTAACTACTCAGATCTTAGTTGCCGCTTAGCTGACGAGGTGCTTCTTCTACCGGCTCTGGCAGGTTAGTAAGTTTTCTAATTAGAAACTTCTATTTCAACCCCTAATTTTTTTCCTGTTACCATAGTTTTATTTATAGTATTTCAGTAGTTTAAATCGGGTCCCTTTTTATTCCCTTCTTAACTTTTAGGCCTTTGGCCCTCTCCCTCTCCTTCCCTTAGTCCTTCAGTGTGACTGAATTTTTATTTTTTGCTTAAGGGTGTGTTTGTGTGTTGTGCTTGTGTTTTTCACACTAAGTTACGATGTCTAAAGACTCCAAGGTCTCAGGCTTCAAGAAGTGTGATTCGTGCTGTCAGAAAATGTCTCTGACAGACGGTCACACTTCTTGTGTATATTGCCTGGGACCTTTGCACCTGCAGGACTCATGTGCTGTATGCCATGCATTCAGTCCTAGAGTCCTGCAGGAATGCAAAAATAAATTGATTTTGCATGGCTTGTTAAAGCCTGAAGGCCCCCTGACTCAGTCTGTGTCAGGGAAGCCTTCTAAAACTTCCAGACCGTCGGCTCCAGTTTCTGAGCCGTCCCCTGGAAGCATTAGATCGGCTTCGACATCGGCTCCGGCTGGAGCCAATGTTTCCAAATCTCATACTATCATCTTGGCTCCGGCCGGAGCCGAGGTTGACAAGACTCAGTCGGCTCCGATAGGCTTATCAGAGCCACCTGCTAAGAAGAGGTCTAGGTCCCCTTCCATCGGCTCCATACATTCGGCGCTGAGATCGCCTCTTCTTTCAGAACGGAGCCATAGGTCTCACTCCTCTTGGTCCTCCAGGCTGTCCAACCATGATTTACAAAGGGTGGTGAGTAGACTTCTCAAGTCCGAGGCACTGGCCCAAATGCTGCATAGCTCTACTCAACAGTCAGCGGCTACTTCCATCCCTGATTTTATTCCTCCTCCGACTCCTTTGAGTTCGGAGCCGGGGTTCATCGGAGCCATGGCTGTCGGCGCTTCGGAGCCGATACCTTCCCTTTCGGCTCTGTCGTCTGCTCCAATTTCCTCATTGGAGGGATCTCGGCGCCGGGCTTCCCTCATCGGCTCCGAGGGGGCGAGTGGCATGGGACCCTTGTCCGACCCCGTTCTCCCTCTCGGAGCATCGGCGCTGGTGAGTTCGGCTCCGACATCGGCCTCGGAGCCGTCCCTGTCGGTGCTGGGGGGGGTCCTTGTCTCCTCGGAGCGGGGACCTCCGGCCTTGCATGATAGGGGCGCCTTCGAGGTCATGCGGACCGTGCTAGACCCAGTCTCTACCCCACAGTTGGCTTCGTCAGCCCCTCCCTCTTCAGTGCCTGCGGTGATTTCTACCCATCCCCTTGTATCAGACTGCAGAGAGCCAGCTCCTCAGGTTTCACCATTGGGAATTTCCTCCTCTTCCGAGGCCTCTCCTGATCCGGTAGGAGAACCCCCTCGGAAGAGACAGTGCAAGAGGAAGCACATTGACTCCCCTGAGTCTATCATCTCTGACACTGACTTGGAGGAATCTGAAGGTTCCCCTCGATCCCCCTCTGAGGATGTCTCCTTTGCTGACATCCTTGAAATCCTGAAACAGAGGGGGAACTGGCCCGCCCTTAACCCTTCAGAGGACGAGTCAGTTTACCTTGAGGCGTTTGGCTCTTGCCCTTCCACCTCCTGGGTGTCCCCTCCCTTTGACCCCCTTATGGAAGTGGTGGCAAGGAAGGCTTGGACGGCCCCTGATTCAGTGGAACCTACCCCAAGGAGGCCGTCAAAATTTATTACTGCCCCTAAGGACAAAGACTTTCTATCAAAAGGTGTCTCTGTTGATGCCATGGTGGTGGCAGCAGCCACTAAGAAGGAGTTAGCCGATCCTTCGGTACCTGTCCATCCTCCTAATAAGGAGTCTAGGACCATGGACAGGTATGGTAAGTGGATGTTTTCCTCAGCGACATTCTCAATGCGGTCGCTGAACTATTTGTGTCACTTCACCCGTCTCCAGAGAGATTTGCTCAAAGATATGGGTGAGGCTATACAGGATCCAACAGCTGAGGGGTTCCAAGACAAAATGAACTCCCAGTTGGCAACCCTGAATTCGATTGTTAACTCTTCCATGCGGCTTATCTCATACGCTGCTGATGGGGCGAGTAGGGCCGCAGGCACAGGTGTAGCTTTACGATGTCATGCCTGGATGCGGCTTTGCAATTTTGCGGACCCTTTCAAGGCATCCTTCACCAATTCCCCCTTTGATGGCTCAACATTGTTTGGTCTTCAGGTGAAGGATACATTGACTAGGTGCGAGGTGGAAGGTAAGACTCTGCCGTGGGAGTCCGTTTTTCTACCCCTTCTAGACCTTATCCAAAAGGACAGAGGGGAGGAAAAATGTGGTTCCGCAAGCCTCAGGGAGTCTCATCTGACGCACAAGGTCGATTCCCCTCTAGAGGCAGAGGGGGGAATAACAATAGACGCCGCCCTAGAGGCAGAGGAGGTCCACAAAACCAGGGTAGCAGAGAAACTTTCTCTGATAAACCCTTTCAGCATCCCTGAGGTGCTGCCCGGCTGTCCACCTTTGGAGGCAGTCTGGGGAAGATTATCACTGTACCCAAAAGCCTGGCTTTCCCTCACCCAAGACAAATGGGTACAGTCAATCATATCCGAGGGTTACAAAATTCCCTTTATCCACACCCCTTCCCAACCCAAAGGATCCCTTCCAGACGTTCCACCCAGTCTAAGGGAACAAGCAGCACTAGAAATATCAAAGCTGCTATCAAAAAGAGCTATCCAATCAGTCCCAGCAGACCAGCAAGGATCCGGAATCTACTCCAAATTCTTTTTGGTACCAAAAAAGACAGGGGACTGGAGACCTATACTGGATCTCAGCAAGTTAAACAATTATATCAAAAAAACAAAATTCCGGATGGTCACGCTACAGTCCATTCTACCCTTCTTGGGTCAGGACAATTGGATGTGCTCGATAGACCTTCAGGATGCGTACTACCACATCAAAATGCACAGACGCTCCAGGAGGTTTCTCCGCTTCAGGCTGGGAGCCAGTCACTACCAGTTCAGAGTCCTGCCCTTTGGTCTCACTACAGCCACCCAAGTGTTTACCAAATGCATGGCAGTGGTCGCAGCTCACTTGAGATGTCAAGGATTCCAGGTATTTCCATATTTAGACGACTGGCTCCTTACTGCCACCACTAGACATCAACTACTTCTAGCCAGAGACTTCACCATCCAAACTTGCCAAGCTCTAGGCATTTCAATAAATTTCGAAAAATCTGCCTTGTCGCCTTGTCAATCTATTACCTTTATATTCACCACCTTAGACACACTCAATCTTTCCGCCAGACTTACAGAGCAAAGAGTGTTAGATATCCGCAAACAAGTTTACCTTCTACTACAATGCAACAAGATCAAAGCCAGGGTAGTCTTGAAGGTATTAGGACTCATGGCAGCTACTATCACCCTTCTCCCCTTAGCTCGTTTCCACATGAGGATCCTCCAATGGATGCTGTTTACTCAATGGTCCTTCCAACAGCTCCCGATGTCTCACATCATATTAATAACTCAATCATGCAAGAATCACCTGTCTTGGTGGATCACATCACCTCAAGTTCTCCAAGGCAGACCTTTCGTTCCTCCCCCCCAGTCGCCACGGTGACAACGGATGCCTCCCTGATCGGGTGGGGGGGGGGCATTATCAGGGCAGGACAGTCCAGGGCATGTGGCAACCTTTCGAGTGCCACTTGCACATAAATGTCTTAGAGATGAAAGCAGTGCTTTTAGCGTTGCAAGCCCTTCAGGACTCTCTTCCCACGGGGACTATTGCAATTCAGACGGACAACATGTCCGTAGTGTGGTACATCAACAAACAGGGCGGAACCAGATCCTACCCCTTATGTCGAGAGGCACTCAGACTTTGGCAGTGGGTGATTTCTTCTCAGCATTTTCTGATAGCAACACACATTCCCGGGAAGTCCAACGTGATTGCGGACAAGTTGAGCAGGGCCATTCTGATGCCCCACGAGTGGTCTCTGAAGAAATCAGTGCTGGAAGAAGTCTTCCAAAGATGGGGCCAGCCTTGCTGCGATCTTTTTGCTACTCCCCAAAACAGCAAGTGTCACGACTTCTTCACTCTCTTCCCATTACCAGGCCATCCCACCAGAGATGCTCTAGTCCACGATTGGCCCCGGGGACTTCTGTATGCTTTTCCCCCTTTTCCACTGATATCTCAATTAATTCAGAAAGCTATCGCCTTGAGAGTTACAATGATCCTCATTGCCCCTTACTGGCCTCAACAGATATGGTTTCCGTTCCTCCATCATTACCTATTGGAGCAGCCTTGGCATCTGGACCCGGTGCCAGATCTGTTGACCCACCAGTCGGGCCAGCTGCACCACTCCCTTCATTCTCTCAACCTCACAGCGTGGTTTCTCCAGTTCCTACCCTAGCCAGGCTTCCCTCAATCTCTCATTCGGTCCGGAACATCCTGATAGCCTCTCACAAATCTTCTACCAGGAAGATTTATAATAGTAAATGGAAATGTTTTTCCTTCTGGGCAGCATCAAAGAATATAGACCCCTTCACTGCACCTATCCAGTCTATCCTAGACTTTCTGGCAGAGCTCTTCCATTTAGGCTCTTGTTCATCTACCATTAGAGTACAACTAGCTGCTATATCTAATTTTCATGTAGGAGTCTCAGACTCCAGTATCATGTCCCATAAGCTCTGCAAAGCCTTTTAAGAGGTATTTTTCTGCTCAAGCCCCCAATCAAAGATCCCCACCTCAATGGGACTTGAATTTGGTTCTGGCATCCTTGATCCTCCCCTTGAACCAGCGGCTTCATGCCCTCTTAAACTGCTCTCATGGAAAACACTTTTCTAGTAGCCATAACTTCAGCTAGAAGGGTATCTGAACTTCATGCTCTGTGCAGTCGTCCTCCTTACTTAGTTTTCCACAAAGATAGGGTGTCCCTCCGGACTAATCCGTCCTTCCTACCTAAAGTTTCCTCTGAGACAAATCTGAACCAAATGATTGATCTCCCAGTATTTTTCCCTGACTATTCCAACAGGTCGGAACAAAAGTTACATTTTCTAGATGTTCACCGCCAACTTAGATATTATTTAGACAGAACTAAACAGTTCAGAAAATCTGATCAACTTTTCCTGTCTTATGCGGAAGGGAAATTGGGCCTTCCAGTTACTAAGGTGTCCCTCTCAAGATGGCTTACCTCTATAATTACCTTCATCTATGAAATCAGACATCAAAAACTGCCTTCAAGACCTAGAGATCATTCAACTAGGGCATTAGCTACATCTGTAGCTTTTCAGGACAGGCTACCTATAGATTCCATTTGTGCAGCAGCCACTTGGGCTTCTCCTCATACCTTCATTTTACATTACAAATTGGATATGGCCTCCAGAAACCATGCCAGCTTTGGTTCCACTGTTCTCAAGAGTCTGTTCCGATAGGCCGCCCGGAATAAGGTGCTAGGGACGTGGTCCCATCCAGCAAGAATGAAGGCGAGATTGACAACTTAACATTAAGAAGTTATGTACCTACCATAACGTTCCATGTTAGTTGTCTTCTCGCCTTCTTTCTTGCGTCCCACCCTCCTTCCCCCTAGCCTGGACAGACCGATAAGAACTTTTGGGATCTTCCTTTGGAGTTTCCTTCCCACATGTTCTACCACCTCTATTCCCCCTTTTATGTTTGTGTAGCTTACATTCAGGTTTATATAGAGGTGGGTTCCTTTTTCTCCATACTATGGAGACCAGAACTGCTTGGTTTAGCTATCAAACGAGATCTGAGTAGTTACCGCCTAGCATTGTGGGATATAGGGGAGCCTCGAGCTGGTGGAATTAGCTCTCGAGCTTTAGTATTGGCCGAGTCAGAGCCGAGGTTCGGCTCTGAACCCATCCAGCAAGAAAGAAGGCGAGAAGAAGACAACTAACATGGAACGTTATGGTAGGTACATAACTTCTTATTTTATTTGGACAGGACTAAGCCTCTCAGAAAATCTGAACAGTTTCTAGTTGTCTTTGCTGCAGGGGCAGAGGGAAAGGCCATTTCAAAGCAAACCATTTCTAAATGATAGCCCATTGCATTCATTTCTGCTATAAGCACCATGGAAAACCTACCCCACAGGCGATAAGATCACATTCCACCAGAGCTACATCTACCTCTACAGCCTTTCTCAGAGGAGTCCCTGCCAGGGACATCCTAGAAGCTGCTAACCTTCACCAAGCATTACCATATGCCTATGTTTTCTAAATCCAGAGCTGGTTTTGCCACTGCAGTCTTGCAGGGCTTAATAGCTGGCCCTAATGTTCTCTAACTTCTTCCTCCCTTCCTTAGCTTTGGTAATCAACCCAAATGTGATGACTGCAACAGTGGAACACGGAGAACATAGTACAGTTGTGTACACTTACCATAAATGTAGATGTTCAAATGTATTCACTGTTGCAGTCCTGGTTACCCTCCTTCCAGCCCCCTGACTTCTCTTGGCTCTACCTTTCCTTCTTGTTTGATGTATTTAAGCTTTCTGGTGTATTTGCTTTTTGATGGAGGTGTACCATAACATATAATTGCTTCCCATTGTGGGGACACCTGACATCTGGGGCAAGAAAAACTGATGTAATGGTGCCGGCTGCATGTTGTATACCCCTAAAGACCTGACGTCATGGAAGAAGATAAACCACCAACGACCAGCAAAAACGATAGTGAACACGCAGTAATGAAGAAATAGTGATTATTTATTTATAATTCCTCCAAATCCAGACCGGTTTCGGCTATTCAGCCTTTATCAATGAATACAATAAAGTTTTTTTGAATGAAATGTAGCAGCCTGCATTTATACTAGTCTCTAATTACCTGGAAGCAGTATTACAGCACCACCCAGTGGCTGGAGTATCAAAGTGCATATTCCTTCTTGATTAAAGCATATGACCAGTGACATAAAAATGCCAGAGGTGTAGATATTAAGTCATATTTTTAAAGATAAAAATCAAAGCTCTGGAAGTAAGCCATCATATGAACATACATATTACAAGGTAATAGACCAATACCATAGTCAATATTTATGAATGCATATCATAGTATTAAAAAGCAGAAAATATATACCACTAGTATATATATATATATATATATATATATATTTTGAAGGGTGATAACCACATGTTCAAAAGAACTAAATAATAATGAACCAAGTACTGATCATATAGTATATTACCAAATAAGGCCAAAAAATATAGTGGCCTCATTCTCAGCTATATTATAGATTATAATGAATAGAAATAATATGCTTGTAGATAATACAAATTCAACATTGTAATTGTACAATACTCAATGTTTGAAGCCATCATACCAGATACGAATACCAAACCGTACATATACATGTTCGTATCCTGAACAATTTTTTCTTCTTGTTTTATAGAGTATAATATGAGCGTTGGTAGACCCACCCACCATTGAATGGTTTGTGCTGATTCTTGATCTATATAAATGTTTGATGTTGTGACCATGATTATGAAATCCTCCAGTATTCTATGAAACTCACAGATGGTCATTCAGACCTGGGGGGAATAAACATCCAAGGTTGGTTATCCAATATTGTTCCTTGTGGTTTAGAATGGTGTGCCAACCCTGTTGGTTGTTCCTATCTCCCTGAATTTTGTCAATGATCATGAACATAAACTGGGCATTGGGATGTTGTATCGTGTGTCTGTATAAAGCATTTGTTTCTTTTTTGTTCCTCATGTCACTACGATGTTCTGTCATCCTTATTCTAAGAGACCTAGAGGTTTGACCAACATAAAAAGCTTTACATTGGCAGGTAGCTAAGTAAATAACCCATGTACTGCTGCAATTACCAAACACCCTAGTTTTAAATACACGATTGGTGTTGGCACTGGTGAATTCTTTTAGTGTACTGACTTGTAGACAGGAGCAGCAGTGACCACATGGAAAAGTACCAATTAGTTTATCACCACTGATAGTGGTCTGATGATATATCGCACCTCCCCCTTCTCTGTTTTTGTAATGTGAAAATAGCCCTCCCAAATTCTTGCCTCGTCTGTATGACATCTGACATTGAGGGCCTAGTATTGACCTTAAAGTGTCATTAGCCAAAAGAATTTTCCAGTTGCAATTAAGTATATCCCTGACAATAGGTTGATTCCTGCCATATGTGGTGACAAATCTCAAGATAGAATCCTGATGAGCATGCTCTGATTTTTTGAATTGTAACAATGTTTTCCTGTCTATGGTTTTGCTCCATGAACTAGCTTGATATATATCTATGTCTCTGTATCCTCTGTCCTGAAATCTATGGTATAAGTCTAGTCTGGCATGTTCAAATTCATCATGAGATGAACAAATGCATCTAATACGCATAAATTGAGACTTAGGGATGTTGCGGATGGTGTGGTTCGGGTGCATACTGGAGGCGTGTAACAAGGTATTGTATTGAGGGTATTTTCTAAATGTTTTGGTACTTAGAGTGTCATCTGCGTTACGGTAAACAGTAACATCCAAAAAATCTATGGTACTCCTGTTACATGTAACCGTAAACTCAATACCCCAAATGTTACCATTCAGGTACTCCATGAATTCCTTTAAATATGCTTCATCCGTCTTCCACACCATCCAGCAATCATCAAAATATCATCGCCAAATATCGATTTCCACCCTGTAAATATAGTGTGATTTGTCATATATCATACATTCTTCAAAATAGGCCATGAATAAGTCAGCATAAATGGGTGCAAAGGAAGCTCCCATTGCTGTCCCTTGTAACTGCCAAAAGCATTCTCCATGGAAATAAAAGACATTTTTGTTTAATACATGTTCTGCCATGCAGACAAGTAAAGTGTTGAAGCCCGGAGGATATAAGTTTGTTCCCTCAAGCCAATATTGCAGGGACTGTAGTCCCGCCCAGTGTGGAATGCTTGTGTATAAAGATTTAACATCCAACGTGCACATTAACCAGTCTGGTTCTAGCTGTGTATCCTGCAAAATTTGTAAAAAGTGCATGGTGTCCTGTAGTCGGGCCCTAACTGATGTTAAAAGGGGTTTGAGATACTGTGTTAGAAATGCTGATAGTGGTTCCATCAAGGACCCTATCCCTGATACAATGGGTCTACCTGGGGGTTTTGAAATGGACTTATGTATTTTTGGGAGAAGATACAAGATTTGTTTCTGTGGGTCTTTTACAGTAAGATGTTTAACAGTATTTTTTGTTATGATACCCTCATCCTCAGCTAGTTTCAGAAAAGAGTCTATTTCTTTTTTAAAGACCCCAGTCGGGTCAATGTACATTTGCATATAACATCTAGTATCTGCTAACTGTCTTTTCCCCTCATCGAGGTATTCCCCAATGTTCATAACCACCACAGCACCTCCCTTGTCTGCAGGTAGAATGGCAATGTCGTGATTATGTTTTAATTCCTCCAAGGCTACCTTTTCCATGGGTGACATATTCTGGCCCAGAATGTATGATTCATTATGATGAAAATGTAAATCCCTGAGAACAGATTGTTGGAAAATAGAGACATATTTGTTCATGGGCAGTTGAAAGTCTGATTTCAAAAATTTGAAATCAAGTGATCTTTGAGAGGTGTTATCTGAAAAGAATAATTTCAAATTCAGGTTACGACAGAAAGACAAAACATCCTTAACAATGCTATGTTCATCAATGAAAAAACTGGGAATAAAACCAAGTCCTTTATTGAGTAGTTTAGTTTGTACATCTGTCAGTTGAACATTAGAAAGGTTCAAAACATTATGAAACTCAAATTCTGTCAATTCAACATTGTTTGTAACAGCCCTTGCATAGAATTGGATCTTGTTCCTATATTTGTGCTTGCGACCCCCTCGTCGCTTGTTTGTATGTCTAAAGGGTACTGAACATTAGTTTTTTTGCTTCTGGGTGATTCTCGATAGTTATTACAGTCACTGTCTGTGCAAGATAAGTCATCCCCTGAGGTACTAGCTAAAGCCTTATCAGAGGATTTTAGAATAGACCTAGGCCTTTTCTTGGGTTTATTTCCTGGTGTTTTTTGACCAAAATCATAGAATCTCACAGTTTTTGATGTATCAAAAGGACGGCCTCTTTGGTAATCAGTGCAGTCCCTATTGAACTTACGTATTTTCCTATTTTTAGTTAGTTGGTCAAGATTAGCCAGATCTTTGGATAATTTACTAACCAAAGTGGCATATGTTGGTTGTGATTCATATTTCTTACATTCTTCACATGAAGCTTTTACTTCCATTAAACAAATGTCCACCATTCTCTCATAATAAGATGCAAGGATTTTTACAAAAGTCATTGATGATTGTTGGAGAGCTTGGTTCCATTCTTTGGTCAGCCTGTCCTCCGACCTACTGAACAAAGGCTGTAACGTAACTCTAAGTCCTCTTGGTGTGATATCCTTGTTAATATATGCCTTAAAAAGTCTGAGATGCCATATATTGGCATGTAAGTTTTTAAGATCCTTGTTGAATTTGTTGAAGGCCATTTTACAGCCATTGTTAATGTTAATATTTGAGCCACTCGGATTACTGCTTGACATGTTATTCATACCAAACACCCCAATATCATGCCGATCAGCACATAATCCCATTAGTAGTTGCTCCAAATCCATTTTTACAATATATTTATGAATTTTGACCAACAAGAAACCAAATCTGTTTCAATCAATATGTCCAAATTAGTAATAGTTCAACAGGGACTGCACTGAGAACTAGGTTGTCGATAAAAATTATATGAATATTTTCCAACAGTTATACTATAATATATTTGGTCAAAGAACACCACTTGGAAAAAACCCTACTCATAAATCCTGAACATCCACACTTGTCTATATATGTGTCTATCAGTATATCTGCATTATGCTTGGCACATATATGTTTGTGAACACAATATCTACTCTATATTCAAAATGCATTGCTGAATAGGCTTGTTGTTCTTGTTAAGTAATATACAAGGATGTATTATTATTTATCACATGATATCTGGCAATAAAACTTTTGAAACCCCTTAGCACATATTGCCTTTGCCAAAGATTTCAACACTGAGTTGCCCTGGTAGTACCTGTAGCAACCTAATCCAACTGTTAACTGACAATACAATTTTCAAGCGATGGCTTCTCACACATAAAGCGATGATAACACATATAGTTGTTCATACACAAGATAAAAATAAAAATAAAGGTGGTATGCCCTTCTACACTTTCATTAAGCTGTAATAGATATGATTCATTTATCATTGACCCAAGTATACTGTACTGTTATGGATCAATTCCTGTTGTTATATATCACAGACCAACTATGGCATAAATAGTTTGTCAATATACATGCATACTAAGTAACTGTAGTGAATGGGATACTTCAATTATGATATCAAATTCTGTAAAAAAGAATGTATCCCACTTTGTAGACAAACCTATCCCAACATATAGCTGATGTTATTGTATGTATATCAGATACTAAAGACTGTAGCATTTAGAGTCAACCATTCACTAATACATTTCGAGATCAAATAAATCTCAAACGTTAAAGTCAATATGATGTTTTCACCAGTTCTAGTCCATCAACGATAATCCAAATGCCTTCCATTAATTAATTAATAACCCACCCCTGTGTCCACAGCTCATGCATGAGAGATTAGGTATTATTTTCTCTTGGTGTGGACTAGGTTCATGAGGGTGAGGTTTCACTGTTAGGGACTCCTGTTTAATGTTCATGCAAGTCTGTCCCCTATGTGGCATTATTGACATACAGGCTGATCCTGAATTCTCATACCCACTCATGCAGATTGTGCTATTCCAGTTTAGGGCCTGTCAGAGTGCTGTTCTTATATTGTTTATTTCCT